>NC_135989.1:15483927-15607010 GCF_053455715.1 Rhinoraja longicauda
GCTTTTGTTGCGTGCTAACCAGTCAGCGGAAAGACCACACATGATTTTAAATGAGCCATTTACGGTGTATGGATAGATGCATGATAAGGGACTACAGTGGAGACGGAAAGTTAAAGAAGCAAAGACAATGGGAGGAGAGGGTTGAGGAGTATGAGTGCCCATTGGAGGGTCACTGAGAGTGGTGGTGAGGGGGGAGCTGATTTTGTTTAGTTTAGAGATACAGCAGGGAAACAGGCCTTTCATCTCACTGAGTCCGCATCGACTGGCAATCACCTTTGCATGAGCTCTATCCCGCACGCTAGGGACATTTTACAGAAGCCAATTAACTAACAAACCTGGTATTTAGTCACAAAATGCTGGAGTAACTCAGCAGGTCAGGCAGCATCTCGGGAGAGAAGGAATGGGTGACGTTTCGGGTCGAGACCCTTCCTCAGACTGATGTCAGGGGGGCAGGACCAAGGAAGGATATAGGTGGAGACAGGAAGATAGAGGGAGATCTGGGAAGGAGGAGGGGACGGAAGGGACAGAGGAACTATCTAAAGTTGGAGAAGTCGATGTTCATACCACTGGGCTGCAAACTGCCCAGGCAAAATATGGGCTAACAAACCTGCATGTCTTTGGAGTATGGGAGGAAACCAGAGCACCAAGAGGAAACCCACGCTGTCACAGGGAGAACGTGCAAACTCCGCACAGACAGCAGCCATCGTCAGGATCGAGCCTGGGTCTCTGGCGCTGTGAAGCAGCAACTCCACCACTGTGCCGCCCTTAGGGGCAGGGACGTTGCGGATGGAGATAGAGGTAGCATTGCAGGAGGAGGCGAAGGGTTGGGTAGGTGCACACAGCAGCAGAGGAGATTCTCTGTCTGGGGGAGACTGTGTTACATGGGCATTGTGACTGGGTTTTGGCTCCTGCTGTTGTCTCCAGACACAGCCCACTGACGACTGTGCCTTTCTGCCATCCACAGATGCATTTGACAACGCGCTGATTCTCCGCACCCTCAAGGACATTATCAACGGGATGACAGTGCTGATTCCAGTCTATGACTTTGTTAATCATTCACGGTTTGTATCAGCAGCTGTGATTGTTACATAAGCCCTGAAATTATGGCACTGGGCCTCTACTCGCTGGAGTTTAGAAGGACGAGGTGGGGACATTGAAACTTACAAAATAGTGAAAGGCCTGGATAGAGTGGATATGTATCCAAGCCTGTCACTATTCGATACCTCACTTCACAGAGGGAGAGTGGGTCTGGTGTCACTTTGGACAATGCACCTGGTTTGATTGACCAAGGCTCCGTGGTCCCCAGTTGGTGAGATGCTACAGGATTCCTGTGAAGCTTGAGGTGGGATGGATTAGCCAGCACACCAATCGCCCTCTCCACACATAAACTCAGGGAGGGAGGCGTGAGGTAGTGTGTTAGCATCTTTCATCTTTTCTATGGAAATTATCCAGGCTTTAAAGAGATTGGTTTGGGGAACACAGGAAATGAGGTCAAAAAGAAGAAGGGTTTCGACCCGAAACATCACACATTCCTTCTCTCCTGAGAAGCTGCCTGACCCGCTGAGTTACTCCAGCATTTTGTGCCTATCTTCGATTTAAACCATCATCTGCAGTTTTTTTTCCTATTCAAAAAGGTGACTGCTGCCTTGGGCAGAATCAATTTGTACACTGGTAAACCCAATGTTTCTCAATCCAAGGAAGGGTTTAAAAAAGAAGAGAGAAGTGTGAGTTTAACATATGATAAGCGTTTGACGGCACTGGGCCTGTGCTCGCTGCAGTTTAGGAGGATGAGGGGAGACCTCATAGAATCTTACCAAATAGTGAATAGCCTCCATAGACTGGATGTGGAGAGGATGCTTCCACTAGTGGGCGAGCCTCCAACCAGAGGCTACAGCCTCAGAATAAAAGGATTTGAGGAGATGAGGAGGAATTTCTTTGGTCAGAGGATGGTGAATTTGTGGAATTCATTGCCACAGACGGCTGTGGAGGCCGTCAATGGATATTTCTAAGGCAGGGATTGACAGATTCTTTATTAGTACGGGTGTCAGGCAGGAGGGAGAGATATTTTAGCCATGATGGAATGGCAGAATAGACACGATGGCCGAATGGCCTACTTCTGCTCCTAGAACCTAAGAACATGAACTTACTGATCATGAATACAAACAGAAGGAGTGGGTTGAATAGAGGAAGGTGGGTCTGGATAAAAGACAGAGTTAGTCCATGTCTGTGTCAATGGTCTGGGGAGGAGATGAGAGCAGGAAACATTGCCTCAAGACCCAAACCGTGCTGGAGCCTTGCGTCATGTCCTGCAGAAGGGTCCCAACCCAAAGCATCATCCACAGATGCTGCCTGACCCGCTGAGTTCCTCCAGCACTGTTTTTGCTCAAGATTCCAGCATCTGTAGTCTCTTGCATTGACACCTGTGATGACGAGGTTTCTTCTTGCAGGAAGCCAGAGATGCTGTCGGTTTATCCCGCAGATGTGGTTCTTTTCGAGGGCATTCTGGTTTTCTATTGCCAGGAGATCAGGGATATGTTCCACATGAAGCTCTTCGTTGACACAGATGCCGACACGCGTCTCTCTCGTAGAGGTGAGGGCTCTGCGCGAGGCGGGTGAGTGGGAGGGAGGAATTCATGAGGTGGTTGGCGATGGACATCTGTGGGCTGGGATTGAGACGTTTCGGGTCGAGACCCTCCTTCGGAACAGCTTGATCGTTTGCTACCCAAACTGCACCCGGATATTTGCCGAGATTGGAAAGAGCATGCAATGGCCAGGGGAGGAGATGAGAGCAGGAAAAATTGCCTCAAGACCCAAACCGTGCTGGAGCCTTGCGTCATGTCCTGCAGAAGGGTCCCAACCCAAAGAGTCATCCACAGATGCTGCCTGACCCGCTGAGTTCCCCCAGCACTGTTTTTGCTCAAGATTCCAGCATCTGCAGTCTCTTGCGTTGCCATGCGCCCTGCTCCAAAAGTAGCCCGAGATTCAGCCCCCTCACTCCAGGTTGATCCTTTCCCTGACGCTGGGGCCAAAATAGTTTGCAGGACATATTCATCCAGGGTAAGGTGCAGGGATGATGAGACGGCTTCGGAGAAGCTCTCTGGGGTGGGTCTCCGCTGTTGGGGGTGATTATATGAGAAGGCAACAGGTAAGGAAGGGAATCCTGGGAATTGGTGTAGGATTGGGAATGAATGGACAGGAGCCAAAGGAAAAATGAAGGTGGGGGATGGATGGTTCACAGGTGTTCAGGGAAGGGAAGACCACTGTGACAAGCTGGGGATAGAGGGGTCTGAACGTAAAAGGGGAAGTGGGTGGAGAATGGATGGAACGAGAAATTGATCTCATCTCCAACCTGCATCATCCCCTTAAAATTCGCAGTTCTGTTTAGATTTAGAGATACATCGCAGAAACAGGCCCTTCAGCCCACCGGGTCTGCGCCGCCCAGCGATCCCCGCACATTAACACTATCCTACACCCACTAGGGACAATTTTTACATTTGCCCAGCCAATTAACCTACAAACCTGTACGTCTTTGGAGTGTGTGAGGAAACCGAAGATCTCGGAGAAAACCCACGCAGGTCACGGGGAGAACGTACAAACTCCGTACAGACGGCGCCCGTAGTCAGGATCGAACCTGAGTCTCCGGCGCTGCATTCGCTGTAAGGCAGCAACTCTACCGCTGCGCCACCGTGTCACCATGCATCTTGATTTGCATGATCCTGATTCCAATCAGCTCCCAGGGCTTTTCGCTTCCAATCCTCACATCTTGGTCCTCCGAACTATTTTGGCCCCAGTGTGATGGCAAAGATCAACCTGGAGTGAGGGGCTGAATCTCGGGGTGCTGTTGGAGCAACGCGCCATGGCAACTCAAGAGACTGCAGATGCTGGAATCTTGAGCAAAAACAGTGCTGGAGGAACTCAGCGGGTCAGGCAGCATCTGTGGATGATGCTTTGGGTTGGGACCCTTCTACAGGACATGGCGTGAGGTTCCAGCACGGTTTCTGTCTTGAGGCAATTTTCCTGCTCTCATCTTCCCCGGCCCTTGCGTGCTCTTACCAATCTCAGCATCTATCAGGCTGCGGAGTTGGAGTAGCAAACGTTCAAGCTGTTCTGACAGAGGGTCTTGACCCAAAATGGCACCCATTCCTTCTATCCAGAGATGCTTCCTGTCCTGCTGAGTTACTCCAGCATTTTGTGTCTATCTTTTTAGTTTAGTTTAGTTTTGAGATACAGCACGGAAACAGGCCCTTCGGCCCACTGAGTCCGCACCGAACAGCGATCCCCACATTCACATTATCCTACACACACTAGGGGCAGTTTTGCATTTGTACCAAGCAAATTAACCTATAAAGCTGTACGTCTTTGGAGTGTGGGAGGAAACCGATGGTCTCGGAGGAAACCCACGCAGGTCACGGGGAGAACGTACAAACTCCATACAATGTACAAACTCCAAACGTCTGAAGAAGGGTCTCGACCCGAAATGTCAGCCATTCCTTCTCTCCAGAGATGCTGCCTGTCCTGCTGAATTACGCCAGCGTTTTGTGTCTACCTTCGATTTGTACCAGCACCTGCAGTTATTTTCCTGCACAACTCCATACAGACAGCACCCGTAGTCAGTATAAGAAAATAACTGCAGATGCTGGTACAAATCGAAGGTATTTATTCACAAAATGCTGGAGTAACTCAGCGGGTCAGGCAGCATCTCGGGAGAGAAGGAATGGGTGACGTTTCGGGTTGAGACCCTTCTTCAGACTGAGGATCTGGACCCGTAGTCAGGATCAAACCCGAGTCTCCAGCGCTGAGAGGCAGCGAGTCTACCGCTGTACCACCGTGCCTCTTCAAGGTGTTAAATTTATTTCTCCTCACATCTCAGTTTTGCGGGACATCAACGAGCGGGGCCGGGACTTGGAGCAGATCCTGACGCAGTACACCACGTTCGTCAAGCCAGCCTTCGAGGAATTCTGCCTCCCGGTGAGCAAAGGGGACACTGTGGTCGGAGTGGTCTGGTCACCACTCTCGTTGCTGTCATTGAATGCCACCTGGGGGCAGTCTCTCACCTGCTGAAGGATATTCTTGCTATTGAGGGCGTGGGTGGTAGTGTCAACTGTTAGGAAGATGCTATGAGGTTGCAGGGTGACTTGGACAGGTTGTGTGAGTGGGTGGATGCATGGCAGATGCAGTTTAATGTGGATAAGTGTGAGGTTATCCACTTTGGTGGTAAGAATAGGAAGGCAGAGTATTATCTGAATGGTGTCAAATTAGGAACGGGACGTACAACAAGATCTGGGTGTCCTAGTGCATCAGTCGCTGAAAGGAAGCATGCAGGTACAGCAGGCAGTGAAGAAAGCCAATGGAATGTTGGCCTTCATAACAATGGGAGGAGTATAGGAGCAAAGAGGTCCTTCTGCAGTTGTACTGGGCCCTGGTGAGACCTCACCTAGAGTACTGTGTGTAGTTTTGGTCTCCAAATTTGAGGAAGGATATTCTTGCTATTGAGGGCGTGCAGCGTAGGTTTACTAGGTTAATTCCCGGAATGGCGGGACTGTCATTTGTTGAAAGACTGGAGCGACTAGGCTTGTATACACTGGAATTTAGAAGGATGAGTGGAGATCTTATCGAAACGTATAAGATTATTAAGGGGTTGGACACGTTAGAGGCAGGAAACGTGTTCCCAATGTTGGGAGAGTCCAGAACAAGGGGCCACAGTTTAAGAATAAGGGGTAGGCCATTTAGAACTGAGATGAGGAAAAACTTTTTCAGTCGGAGAGTTGTGAATCTGTGGAATTCTCTGCCTCAGAAGGCAGTGGAGGCCAATTCTCTGAATGCATTCAAGAGAGAGCTAGATAGAGCTCTTAAGGATAGCGGAGTCAAGGGGTATGGGGAGAAGGCAGGAACGGGGTACTGATTGAGAATGATCAGCCATGATCACATTGAATGGTGGTGCTGGCTCGAAGGGTCGAATGGCCTCCTCCTGCACCTATTGTCGATTGTCACCCACTTGTACGCCACTTTGTTGCAGCCAATGGTCCCTGCATCTGTTGCTGATTAATTGATTGTCGTTCTCATCTGCAGACCAAGAAATATGCTGATGTTATTATCCCCCGGGGAGTCGAAAATCTAGGTGAGTTCACACCCAGCAGGTTGGCCTTGTCAGCATGATGATTAGAGGCCACCTCGCCACCCAATGCCTGGGTTAGAAGTTTTTCACAAGTTGTAGTAGAATTAGGCCATTTGGCCCATCGAGTCCACTCATGCTTTGAAATAATGCAGTAATTTCTAATCACTTCATCTGCCCAAACCAACGGTTCCAAAGTTCATGAGGATGCCTGGTGTTCAGAAGTGTTCCTTCTCGCAAGTGCTGACTGCCTCTCTGTCATGGATAAGTTCATATGCGATAGCAGAATTAGGCCATTCGGCCCCTCAAGTCTACTCCGCCATTCAAACATGGCTGATCTATGAGTGGGTTAGTATATGATAAGCGTTTGACAACACTGGGCCTTCTTCAGTCTGAAGAAGGGTCTCGACCCAAAACGTCACCCATTCCCTCTCTCCTAGATGCTGCCTGACCTGCTGAGTTACTCCAGCATTTTGTGATGGCTGATCTATCTCTCCCTCCTTATCCCATTTTCCTGGCTTCTCCCCATAACCCTTGACAGCCATTCTAATCATGAATCTGTCTATCTCTGCCTTAAATTATCCATTGACTTGGCCTCCACAGCCCCCTGTGGCAATGAGTTCCACAGATTAACTATCCTCTGACTAAAGAAGTTCCTCCTCAGCTCCTTTCTAAAAGAGCACCCTTTAATTCTGAGGCTGTGACCTCTGGTCCTAGACTCTCCCACCAGTGGAAACATCCTCTCCACATCCACTCTATCTATGCCTTTCATTATTCTGTAAGTTTCAATGAGGTCCCCCCCTCAACCTTCCAAACTCCAGCGAGTACAGGCCCAGTGTTGTCAAACTTCTTCAGTCTGAAGAAGGGTCTCGACCCGAAACGTCACCCATTCCTTCTCCTGACCAGCTGAGTTACTCCAGCATTTTGTGAAATAAATACCTTCGATTTGTACCAGCATCTGCAGTTATTTTCTTACACACAGTGTTGTCAAACGCTCATCATATGCTAACCCACTCATTCCTGGAATTCCAGCGAATTATTGATTAGGACGGGTGTCAAGGGTTACGGGGAGAAGGCATGAAAACGGGATTAGGAGGCAGAGATCAGCCATGATTGAATGGCGGAGTAGACACAATGGTTCGAATGGCCTAATTCTGCTCCTATAACCCGTGAACCTTATCCATGAATGTGTGGAAACTTGGAGGGGGGGTTGGAAAGTGGAATGAGCAGTTGTCAGGTTTTGATTATGGCATGCATTTGGAATCTTTCTTTCTTTTCTCTTTCCAGTTGCCATCAACCTGATTGTGCAGCATATTCAGGATATCCTGGCAGGTGGCCTGACCAAACGCAATGGCTGTGTGAACGGACACTCCATATTACGCAGCCGACACAGCTCCGAGTCCAGCACCCGGCCACACTGACCCCGGACCACAGCTCGGGAGCACCGTCACCATCCACCTCTTCACCGTCAAGAGTCTCGCCGTGTGGATAGCTGTGCTCCCCACCCCTCCCCCCCCACCTCTTTCCTCACGACAAGGTCTCATTTCCCCTTGTTAGCAGTAGGTGGCGTGTGTGCAGGAATGGTTCAATGCATCTGCAATCATTGGTTGGGCAGTATACCTGTCACGGGGAGTATTGACCCCATAGCCTTCTGTTGACTTTTCTTTAAGAAAATAACTGCAGATGCTGGTACAAATCGGTTTATTCACAAAATGCTGGAGTAACTCAGCAGGTCAGGCAGCATCTCGGGAGAGAAGGAATTGGTGACGTTTCCGGTCGAGAAGAAGGGTCTGAAGAAGGGTCTCGACCGGAAACGTCACCCATTCCTTCTCTCCCGAGATGCTGCCTGACCTGCTGAGTTACTCCAGCATTTTGTGAATAAACCGATGTCACCCATTTCACTTTGGGGAGTGGGATGGAGCACTTGTGGTGTGTAGCCCCTACCTCCTTGGTTTGGAGAGTCCATCCAAGGATAAGTGCCAAGTTGATTTCTGACCTAATTTGAGGTGTCACAGCCTGGTCTGTGTGTGGGCGAGCGATTATCTGTCCTCTGGGATTTGAACCATCAACCCTCTACCCTGTATAAAACGCCTGCACTCAGTGAATTGACCGGAACAGGTAACAACTTGCTTGAAGCAAGACTCAAGGAGACCATTAAATAGACATTGCACATAGGCTCGATTGTGCCATGAAAGGATTGTGCCACATAAACTACCCTTGTATGGATTCAGTGGAGTAAAGTGCATCTCGTGCTATAGTTGAGCTTTGCACGCACATTTGTGAGTCTTTTGAGCCACACTCTTATCGCAGCCGTGTTTTCGATCACTGGTGCAAGATGCAATCATTTCCTTCCCCTCATTCACACCCAGTTAAGGGTGTCCTTTCTAAAATGCGATGCCCAGAATTGTACACATTGCTCTGAAGCTTTGTGTAGCTGGCTTTAGTTCTAGCTTTTCACTTGTTGGTAAATGAGCTGCAGAGTAAAATCTGACGTGAACGGACATTCTTTATCCCACCCTAGCCGTGTTTTGTCTCGCCACTGGTTGCTGGAGGCGTTGAATTCTGCTGGTGCACGTTTCCTTTGTGTCTTGGGTGAGTTAATGTAGGGCATATTCCAGGTACTGTTATATCTACCGTCCTGCTTTTGCCCATTTGGTTTCTCCAAATGGTTAGAGCGTTCTGGCAGATTTGTGTCAGCACACTCTGGATAAATCCATGGGCTGCTGATCCATAAATGGCCGTTCTTAATGGTTTAATGTGCGAGATTTTCACACGGAGGCAGGAAGTTAAGATTCTTCCATTACTCAATTCATGTAGGAAGGAACTGCAGATAGACACAAAATGCTGGAGTAACTCAGCGGGACTGGCAGCATCTCTGGAGAGAAGGAATGGGTGATGTTTCGGGTCAAGACCCTTCTTCAGACTCCTTAAGCCTGACGAAGGGTCTTGACTCAAAACGTCACCCATTCCTTCTCTCCAGAGATGCTGCCGATCCCGCTTAGTTACTCCAGCATTTTGTGTGTATCTTTGGAATGGTTACAGCGTTTTGATACGTTACCAACCACTTCCCATTATGGCCTTTGTTATAGTCTGACCATCAAGAAGCTTGGTGGGATTTACATAGCATGAGCAAAACTGGATTAATATGGTAGTTAGGACAGGTACCCATACCATTGTAGGGTGCTGTACTGTGTCTAGACACAGTGTGTTATGTTTAATTATTGGAATTGTGAAAGTAAGTAAAAATTTAAACTTTAGGTTTGACAGGAATTGCACTTTGACTGGATCTCACACTCATCACTGGAATTATGTCCTATTGCTCTGAAATAGCCATGAGGAGCGGGACCGGGAAAACAGTTCAGTAACTTGGTGAGGAACTGCCATTGGATAACCTGCTCGTGGCACCTGTTGTATTATTTCATGTTTAGGGGGGCAAGGATGTCATAATTAACAATCAAACTGGAATGATTTGAGAGAAACTGCCAAGTTCATTTCATGAGGCTATAGTATTTAAGAGCTACAGAGACCACCCCCCCTCTGAGGGGAGTTGGGATTGCTCTGTCATGACAGTGTTTTGTGTTTGAAGTAAATGTCCTGTGTGATTTGAGGCATTGTGCTCAGACTGAAGCAGCACTAACATTGTCCACTTCTGGCTGCCGATCCATTCCTACCTTGGTTTTTGTTTTCCTGTGGTTGAAAGACATTTATTTCCGAATTGTCCTGTCTGACTCCAATGCTGTACACGCAGTGTTGGCATGGATGAAACGTAGCGTGTGAACATCACTCTTTGTTTTGTCGACAGCTGGGATCCACCAGTTGCTGCGATTCCAACCGCACTTTCTGCAATTGAGCGGTTCCTCGTCAGTGTGGGGTGGGGGAGGGAGGAGGGGGTGAGGTGAGCTGTGGGGATATTGCAGGATGTTTTTTTCCAACAGCTAATTGCTTATTTCTCTCTTCACCATTCTGCTGTCTGACTGAACAACAGTCTTGCACTTAATGCCTATTACTTGAAGTCCGTTGAATTAAATTGACGTTTAATGATGTGGCTGTGGGTGAGTAGTGAGTACCATTGAGCAACTAACTGAAAAGACCAAGGGCTGATGATGCTTTGTGATTTATGTGACTTGGGTTGGTATGGTTGTTCACTGCTACTCGCGGAGAGGGATGAACTGAAATTTGAGTTCATTTCCATCAGATGTTTATTTTTAGTATATGTAAATAACTGAAAAGGAATTTATAAAGATCAATAAAAGATTAAGGCTTGCAACACTGCTAACATCTCCCCGTTGATTGATTCTTTCTAAATAATGAGCTGACCAAGGCACCACTAAGAATCCAAGTAGGAAAACGTACAGGTATGTAGGTTAATTGGCTGGGTAAATGTAAAAATTGTCCCTAGTGGGTGTAGGATAGTGTTAATGTACGGGGATCACTGGGCGGCACGGACTTGGAGGGCCGAAAAGGCCTGTTTCCGGCTGTATATATATGATGATGATATGATATGATGATATGAAAAGGCGGCACGGTAGCGCAGCGGTAGAGTTGCTGCTTTACAGCGAATGCAGCGCCGGAGACTCAGGTTCGATCCTGACTACGGGTGCTGTACTGTAAGGAGTTTGTACGTTCTCCCCGTGACCTGCGTGGGTTTTCTCCGAGATCTTCGGTTTCCTCCCACACTCCAAAGACGTACAGGTATGTAGGTTAATTGGCTGGGTAAATGTAAAAAATTGTCCCTAGGATAGTGTTAATGTACAGGGATCACTGGGCGGCACGGACTTGGAGGGCCGAAAAGGCCTGTTTCCGGCTGTATATATATGATATGATGATATGATATGATAACTGCAGATGCTGGTACAAATCGAAGGTATCTGAAGAAGGGTCTCGACCCGAAACGTCACCCATTCCTTCTCTCCAGAGATGCTGCCTGACCCACTGAGTTACTCCAGCATTTTGTGACACCTTCAAGTTGGAAAAGGAAGCTGCCAAGTCTTCCCAGTCAGTATCACAACTGTCGCTTTGAACTGGTCAGCTGGTATAGAATGTCATTGACGTTCAGCCATCCTTCACACTGGCTGTGCCTGTACCTAAATAAAACCAAACAGCTCTCTGCATTCCAGCCACCTTAGTGGTAGCTTAAAACTCAATGGTATTGAGCTGAGTTTGTTGCTTCTGCTTCAAATTTTAGATAATGAATTAATGGCCAGAATATCCCTATGGTGTGTCTCTGCCACTGTTCCAGATCTGGTCAAGTCAATAATTTACTCCAGTGTGAAGAATGACAGTAATTCTCAGTGGTGAGATCATTGTTTCACTTCCTGCCCAGATCTCAAGCAGTTGCTTCAGGATATGAATTAATTTGAACCAAACAATGATGCATTTCCAAATTGCGATGTTTCGTTTAGTTTAGAGATACAGCACGGTTACAGACCCTTCGGCCCACCGAGTCCGCACCAACTAGCGATCCCTGCACATTAACACTATCCTACACACAATACGGAGTTTGCACGTTCTCCCCGTGACCTGTGTGGGTTTTCTCTTGAGTACTTCGGTTTCCTCTTACACTCTAAAGACGTGCGGGTTTGTAGATTAATTGGCTTGGTAGAAATGTAAATTTTCCCCAGTGTGGGGATCGCTGGTCGGCGAGGACTCGTTTCCGTGCTGTATCTCCGGAAGACATTCACATGGCGATCGGTCCCTCTGAGCAAGTCCCACCAGGTTCCAACCAACCGTGGACAACCTAGCGCAGTCTCAACAGACTGCGGACAGGCATGGGGAGGAGCAAATCAAACATGCTGAAGTGGGGATGTATCGACGATGCAGCAGACTGGGAGTGCGGACGGGGCCTCCAGACTATGCAACATCTGAGCTGTGACATACTGCATGACACATGCACTGTAAAGGATCTTGCAGAGGCCAACCACGTGGCATTAAAATTTGCTCGCTATTGGTAAACAGTTGTGCGATGACACAATAGACAATAGGTGCAGGAGGAGGCCATTCGGCCCTTCGAGCCAGCACCGCCATTCAAAGTGATCATGGCTGATCATTCTCAATCAGCACCCCGTTCCTGCCTTCTCCCCATACCCCCTGACTCCGCTATCCTTAACAGCTCTATCTAACTCTCTTGAATGCATTCAGAGAATTGGCCTCCACTGCCTTCTGAGGCAGAGAATTCCACAAATTTACAACTGACTGAAAAAGTTTTTTCTCGTCTCAGTTCTAAATGGCCTACCCCTTATTCTTAAACTGTGACCCCCTGGTTCTGGACTCCCCCAACATTGGGAACATGTTTCATGCCTCTAACGTGTCCAACCCCTTAATAATCTTATATGTTTCGATAAGATCCCCTCTCATCCTTCTAAATTCCAGTGTATACAAGCCCAGTCTCCAGTCATTCAACATATGACAGTCCCGCCATTCCGGGAATTAACCTGTACGAATACCATTCTGGAAATTAACCTTACACGAATAATCTATAAACTAAATTCACCATCCTCTGGCCAAATAAATTCCTCCACATCTCCTTTCCAAAGGTACACCCTGTTATTGTGAGCCTCTGGTCCCACTGGGACTGTGCATGGGAGGGGAGTTGAGTGACTGCTTCTCTCCAGAGATGCTGCTAGCTGTGACGTAATGGGTTGCTCCAGCACTCTGCGACGTCAGATCCCCGGCGCCGTCTCCATGGCGACCCTGGGCCCGCCCTCCGAGCCCGAACTGATGTGCGATTGGTTGTGCTTGCTGACTGACGGCCATCCGGCCCAATCCGAGCAGAGCCACACAACGATGAGGAGCGCAGAGGCCCGCCCCCGCTTGCAGAGGTGAGGTTTGATTGGTTGTCCCGGCCGATTGACAGCGGTCTGACCCAATCAGAGTAGGGTGACTCCGGCTTCAGCCCGTCCCCTTTCTGAGTGACGGCGGCTCCGGCCAATGGGAGGGGCTGGGCGGAAGCGCAGGCCGGAGGCGCCGCTGGGAGTGAGCGAGTAGTCCGGGGCCCGTGGCCGGGGATCGGGATCGGGACCCGCACCGACGCCATGGGGAACCGGGGCATGGAGGACCTGATCCCGCTCGTCAACAAGCTGCAGGACGCCTTCAGCACCATCGGGCAGAGCTGCAACCTCGACCTGCCGCAGATCGCCGTGGTGGGCGGCCAGAGCGCCGGCAAGAGCTCGGTGCTGGAGAACTTCGTGGGCAGGTGGGGCCGCGGGGACAGGCCGAGGGGAGAGGCCCGGGGATGGGGACGGTGGGAGAGGCCGAGGGGAGAGGCCCAGGCCCGGCCCCGGGGTGGAGCGGAGCCGGAACACGAACCCGTCCAAGGCGCGGCCTCCCCAACGTCCACTTCCCGGAATTAAATTAAACTTCACCCCAGCCCGAGCATCCTAACACCCCGCCGCACCCACTCCCTTACTCCCCCACCACTCCTCCATTACTCCCCCACCACTCCTCCATTACTCCCCCACCACTCCTCCATTACTCCCCCACCACTCCTCCATTACTCCCCCCGCTCCCCCACCCACTGTCTTAATCCCCCACCCATTCCCCCTACACTCGCTCCCCACCCACTCCCCCCGCACCCACTTCACCCCCCTCGCACCCACTCCCACACCACCCGCACCTCCCCCTCGCACCCACTCCCACTGCACCCGCGCCCCACCCACTCCCACTGCACTCCACCCACTCACGCCCCTCGCACCCATTCCATTGTCACCCGCACCCACTCCCCCTACACCCCACCCACACCCCATGCACCCACTCCATCACCACCCCACCTACTCCCCCCCCTCCTACCTACTCCATCACCACCCACTTCACCCTCCTCGCACCCATTCCATCAACACTCGCTCCCCACCCACTCCCCTCGCACCCACTTCACCCCCCTCGCACCCACTCCCACTGCACCCGCGCCCCACCCACTCCCACTACACTCCACCCACTCACGCCCCTCGCACCCATTCCATTGCCACCCGCACCCACTCCCCCTACACCCCACCTACTCCCTCTACACTCGCACCCCACCCACACCCCATGCACCCACTCCATCACCACCCCACCTACTCCCCCTCTCCTACCTACTCCATCACCACCCACTTCACCCCCCTCGCACCCATTCCATCAACACTCGCACCCCACCCACTCTCGCCCCTCGCACCCATTCCATTATCACCCGCACCCACTCACCCCCATCGCACCCACTCCATCACCACCCGCACCCACTTCACCCCCCTCGCACCCACTCCATCACCACCCGCACCCACTTCACCTGCACTCGCACCCCACCCACTCACTCCCCTCGCACCCACTTCACCTGCACTCACGTCCCACCCTCTCCCACTGCACCCCACCCACACCCCATGCATCCACTCTATTACCACTGCACCCCCACCCGCCCGCCTCGCAGTCCACCCACTCCCCCTGCACCCACTCCATTACCACCTCACCCACTCCCCCTGCACCCTCACCCGCTCCTCCTGCACCCCAGTCCCCCCCTCCTCCCTAGTAGCTGCACCATTCCCGTTACACCCCACACCCACCCCTTTGGCAAATGAACACTCCACACGCTGCCACACCCTAACAATAGAAATTCAACACTTGTCCAACTCACACCCACACCGTACCCTTTCCTGCTCCTTGCACCCCACAATCACCCCATGGCAAATGAGCACACATATCCTGCCCACAGTAACCAATCCCCCTGCTGCACCCCGGACCACTCAACCCACACCCACCTGCATATAGCTGTCCTCATGCACCCCATCCCACTAACCCCATTCCTTTCATACACACCTCCCTCTCCCCAGTCCCTGCCTCCTTGTTCTCCAACCTTTTCATTCCAAGCATTTGTTTATCTCATAATCTGTTGGCTGTTTGTGATTGAAAGTAGGAGATATTTCTTCACATCGGAGATAAATCTGTGGAATTCTGTACTGCAGCAATGTTGTGAAGGGTTAGTCGTTGAATGGGGGTAGGACAGGAAAATTGGGCCATGGTGGAAGTTCAGGCATGATATTGCTGACTGATCTCTTTCTTGTGTTAGGGTTTACCCTATTCCAGCCTCTCCACCCACTTCATGCCATCTTTATCCAGGAATTGTTATCTTTGCGGATAACCTATCAGAATAGAGAGTGTCCAGGTTTTGTGGGTTGTAGAAACAAGGCTGATTTATAGCAAAGATAGACACAAAGTGCTGGTGTAACTCAGCGGATCTGGAGAAAAAGGATGGGTGATGTTTCGGCTTGGGACCCTTCTTCAAATTGAAAGTAGGGGGTAGAGGAGTGGTGAAGGGCTGGAGGCAATAAAAGATGTGGAATAATCAGGGTCAGTTCTTGTAATGATGTGGCTGGAGTGGTAGACTCTACAGATGGGGCAGGAGGTGGCTGATAGGGTGACTGGGTGGATAGCTGTGTGCTCCTGATAGAGGAGACATGAGGCTTTCAGTACGATCCCAACATGCTCCACCTCGAGAGTGATTGAGAACCAGTGCCTCTCCGGTGCCTGTGGGTCTCTTGCAGGAAGTTTTTAGAGCACCCTCTAATTTTTTCTTCGGTCTGCCTGGTCATTTTCTTTCATGATGGAGCTTGTTTCATGAGAGAGTTTGTTTTGGGAGTCTGGTGTTGAGCATGTGAACTCAATGACTGTAGTTTGGGCCTCAATTTTGGCTCAGATGGAA
Organism: Rhinoraja longicauda; assembly: GCF_053455715.1. Classification (NCBI taxonomy): domain Eukaryota; kingdom Metazoa; phylum Chordata; class Chondrichthyes; order Rajiformes; family Arhynchobatidae; genus Rhinoraja; species Rhinoraja longicauda. The sequence continues at coordinate 15,499,704 of NC_135989.1, forward strand.
GAGGATGCTGGTCTGTTTGCTCTCTTCAACCCCTCCCCACCCCCACCCCCCCTTCACTCATGTAATTACTCTGATGTGGTAATAGGAATGGTTCTAATTTTTTTTTAAATAGACGTTGCTTCTTATCATCTATTTGGCAGAACAAATGTTGTGACTTTATGTTCAGGGTGAGCATTCTTTCACCCTCCTTTATCTCACCCTAAGCACATTACTTACTTAAATATATATTATGAGACAGATCTAGGCCACTCAACCCAACAAGTCCATTGCAGCTTCCAATACAACAATCCCATTTCCCTGGTAGACACAATGCTGGAGTAACTCAGCGAGGCAGGCAGTATCTCGGGAGAGAAGGAATGGGTGACGTTTTGGGTCGAGACCCTTCTCCATTTCCCTTTTTATTTCCCTGTAGCTTTGCAACCTATTTTCTCTTGCCCACCTAGACTACATAGAGACAGACAGTAGCAAATTAACTAACCAGCATGTGTGTTCGGGTCATGGGAGATGCTGCCAGTCCCGCTGAGTTACTCCAGCTTTTTGTGTCTATCTTGGGTTTAAACTAGCATCTGCAGTTCCTTCTTACACATACTCCACATAAGCAGCACCAGAGGTCTGATTGAACCTGGGCCATTGGAGGTGTGAGGCAATAGAACTATAGCTGCTTCACCATAATTCTTCCTGTCTTTACTTCCTTGTTCATAGCCTGAATCGTCATGATACTCGATTTGCCTTGGGCAGTCATTGTGGAGCAGGTTTCACACTCTTATCACGGTGTGCTTGAAGTTTGGGTTTCTTGTTAACTACCTTGACCTTCCCCTTCATTTTGTGCTCCTAATGAAAATATCACTTTGTAGGTCAATATTCTTCCTTTAAGAAAAGGAGTCTGATCCTCGACTATGGTTACAGAACCATTTGACAGTGTCATATTGCCACGAAGCAGGGTTTGTGAGTGGAAATGCAAATGCGTTTTGTCAGAGTTCTGCCCAGTTTCATCTGGGGCTGTGGTGCGGCACTAAAGTTGCTGCCTTACAGCAGCAGAGACCCGGGTTCAATCCTGACTACGGATGTTGTCTGGACGGAGTTTGTGTGTTCTCCCCGTGACTGCGTAGATTTCCTTCGAGATCTTTGGTTTCCTCCCACATTCCAAAGACGTACCGGTCGGTTTAGGTTAACTGGCTTGTTATAAATGTAAATTGTCCCAAGTGTGTGCAGGATATTGTTATGTGGGGGGATCACTGGTCGGTGCGGTCTCGGTGGGTCGAAGGACCTGTTATCAATAAACTAAATCTGATATCTACTAACCGTAGGCACAACAGGATCGTTCCATGTTAACTATCTCTAAGGAGGAATTTGCAGTTTTACAGAGGAGGCAAGAGTAGCAAGGGTATCAGATACAGTGGGGAGCAGGTAACAGATGACTGATGTAATTTTATGTGGGCTAATGAAGTATTTACTAAAGGTTGAAACTTTAAAAGGATTAGTGGAGCAAGTTTTTATGGAAAGTGTTTATGTCCCTGGGTGGGGATGTCGAAGATATTCAATAAAATCGCCCCAGGTATTGGAGGTTGGGTAATGAAATGCAATTTGCAAGACAAGATGAGGTTGAAATGAGGAATAGTTTTGAAAAGCCACTTCCACTGCTTGGTGAGAACATAAATTAGGGATATGAGATAATAGCAGAATTTAGAAATTTAGCAACTAAATGGGGTTTTGGTGGTGGCTCATTGATCTCAAATGCAGCAACCCATTCCCACTCTTTGCTGCTATTAAACCCAAGTCATGACGATTAGAGATACAGCATGGAAACCCTTCGGCCCACCAAGTCCACTCCAACCAGCGATCACTCATACACTAGCACTACCCGACACACTGGGGACAATTTACAATTTTACGGAAGCCAATTAACTTACAAACCTGCACTTCTGTAATGCGGGAGGAAACCGGAGCACCAGGAGAAAACCCACGCGGTCACATGGAGAACGTACAAACTCGGCACAGACAGCGCCCGTGGTCAGGATCATGTGCGGGTCTCTGGCGCTGTAAGGCAGCAACTCTACTGCTGCACCACCGTGCTGCCCTATAAAGATTTCCATAAGGATCTCTAACATCAGTGCGACTATACATTGGTGAGTGAGGACTTGGTGGCGCTGGGAACTGTGGATGCTTGTCTTGCTGTGCCTGTGCCGTGAGCTTGTATGTGTCTGGCTTTTTCAAATCTCGTCACTGATCTTGACAATCTTTTAATTAATACTGATTCCTCAAATATGACTTTACTCTTGTGTCTCTTCACTTCAGCAACCATCTCACTTTGCAGCCCCGTCTCAGCTGCTGAAGTAATGTGGCTGTGGAGGTGGGTGGTGGAGGGGCGCTCTCTGACTTTGGGTATGGAATAGGCTGAGATTCATTGTCCGCAAAAATAAACTTCATTCAGAGTAATTTAAAAAAAACAAGAACAGTGAAAAGTTCTTCTGATATTCTCAGCATTTATAGATTCACTAGTGTTTATGTTTAGATTTTAGATTTAGAAATACACGCGCGGAAACAGGCCCTTCGGCCCACCGAGTCCGCGCCACCCAGCGATCCCCGCACATTAACACTACCCTATACACACTCGGGACAATTTTTTTTAAACATTTACCCAGTCAATTAACCTACATACCTGTATGTCTATGGAGTGTGGGAGGAAACCGAAGATCTCCGAGAAAACCCATGCAGTGGGTCACGGGGAGAAAGTACAAACTCCGTACAGAAGGCGCCCGTAGTCAGGATCGAACCTGAGTCTCCGACGCTGCAATCGCTGTAAGGCAGCAACTCTGCCGCCGTGCCGCTCTAGAGATACAGCGCGGAAACAGGCCCATCGAGTCCGCAACGACCAGCGATCCCCGCACATTAACACAATCCTGCACACTCTGGGGACAATTTTTAACACACACACCAAGCCAATTAAACTACATACCTGCACGTCTTTGGAGTGTGGGAGGAAACCAGTGATCTCGGGGGAAACCCACGCGAACACGGGGCGAACGTGCAAACTCCGTACAGACAGCACCCGTAGTTGGGATGGAACCTGGGTCTCCGGTGCTGCAAGGCAGCAACTCTACCGCTGCGCCGCCGTGGCCATAACCATGTTATATTTGTAGTGTTCACAAACTATTCTTATACTGGGCACCCTTGCCTCTCATGGCCCCCTGGGTTGATATCCCTTCCCGTGTTTGAGGGGCGTCTCCATCACACTCTGCCCCCCAGTGTTCACCATGGAATGTCCCTCGACCATGGTCCTCTGCCACACAGTCTTGGTGTTGGCTGCACCCAACTTCAGCAAAGATAGACACAAAAAGCTGGAGTATCTCAGCGGGGCAGGCAGCATGTCTGGAGAGAAGGAATGGGTGACGTTTCTGGTCTGAAGATGGCCACAACCCGAAACGTCACCCATTCCTTCTCTCCAGAGATGCTGCCTGTCCCGCTGAGTTACTCCGACTTTTTGTGTCTATCTTTGGTTTAAACCAGCATTTGCAGTTCCTTCCTCCACATCCAAACTTCAGCGGGTTCTTTGCTAACAACGATGTTGAAGCTGAGGGGAAAGAATGATTCTGGAGGCTTGCGGCTCGTACAGGAGCACGAGTGCCGACCCAAACTCCGTGGAAGTGATGCAGCAGTCGGAGTGTGGCACCGATTGTTTGTTCACAGGAACAGCCTGCCTTGTGAATGTTGACTCCAACTCATAGCCTGAGGGAGTAGATTTGATAGCAGCAGGTGTGGCACAGTAGCTCCTGTGAGATGTGTGTGTCTTCAATGGGGTGGGTGGCAGTGGGAGAACGAGGGCAGGGATGCTGTTTCAGTTCAGTTTAGTTTATTGTCATGTGTACCGAGGTACAGTGAAAAAAGGGTCTCGACCCAAAACGTTACCATTCCTTCTCTCCAGAGATGCTGCCTGACCCGCTGAGTTACTCCAGCATTTTGCGTCTACCTTCGATTTATACCAGCATCTGCAGTTTTTTTCCTACGAGGTACAGTGAAAACCTTTTGGTTGCTTGTAGTCCAGTCAGCATAAAGATAGTACATGATTACAATCGATCCATTTACATGATAAGGGAATAACGTTTAGTGCGAGGTTAAGCCAATAAGTCCAGTCAAGGACTTGGGACATCAAAGACGTAGATAGTAGTTCAGCACTGCTCTCTGGTTGTGGTAGGATGATTCAGTTGCCTGATAACAGCTGGGAAGAAACTCGTGGATAGTCTGAAGAAGGGTGTCGACCCACAATGTCACCCATTCCTTCTCTCCAGAGATGCTACCTGTCCCGCTGAGTCACTCCAGCTTTTTGTGTCTATTTACGGCAATATGTTCTGTTTGAGCCGTGTACACAGCAAGTGCTGTAAGTGGAATGAGTCACTGTTTTATTGTCCTATGTACAGAAACGGAACAATGAAATTCTTACCTGCAGCAAGACAACAGGTTTGGAAACATGTGTAGGAAGGAACTGCAGATGCTGGTTGAAACCAAAGATGGACACAAAAAGCTGGAGTAACTCAGCGGGTCAGGCAGCATCTCTGGAGAAAAGGAATAGGTGACTTTTCGGGTTGAGACACTTCTTCTGGCCTGAATAAGGGTCTCAACCTGAAACGTCACCTATTTCTTTAGTCCGGGTTTGCAAACATATTAGTTAATATGAGAGGCGTCTCCATCACACTCCATCACAAAAAAACCCAAGTTGTGCTAATATGAACTGTGCAGAGAGCTTTCCCGCCTCTCTGATCTCGATGTGTGACTCTGCTTTGAATGACAACATGATCACTATGGATGGGAGGAAAGGCTGACTGGTGCCTCTTCTGCTTTCAGGGATTTCCTTCCTCGTGGCTCAGGGATCGTCACCCGCCGACCACTCATTCTGCAGCTGATCAATGCAAAAACAGGTAGGTGTATGAGTTTCAGGGCGAGGAGTGGGAGCAGCAGTTGCTCTTGTGGCCCCTGCAGCCCGATCAGCTGTTCACTGAGGCCGGGGCTGGGCTGATCCCACATCTCTGCCTGATCCCCACAATCCTTACAGTCCAAAATCCATCCACCCTGGCTTTGAATACATTCAGTGAAGTACCCTGCACATCCCATGGCTGGAGAATTCTAAATAGCTGAGATGTTGTTTCCCCTCCCTTCAAACTCCACCTAAAACAGACTATACATTAATTGAAACCATGCCCCCTATTTGGTTACCCCAGGAGAGGAAATGACCTTTCAGTGACTACCTCCACCCCCCCCCCCATGAATTTATATGCTTCAAAAACATCATCGTGCATTCTTCTAGCCTCCATCGGCCTCGCCTACTTACCCTATCCTCCTAGGACAACTCCTTCCTCCCTGGAATCAACCGAGACAGCCCTGTCTGAACTGCCTCCAGAGCAAGCATCTCTCTCTTTGATTACGAAGGGCAGCACAGTGGCGCAGTGCCTCTCAGTCCCGGACACCTGTGTCGATCCTGACCTGGGGTGCTGTCCGTGCGTAGTTTGCGTATTCTCCCTGTGACCACGCGCCAGTTTTATCCCACGTCCCAAAGACGTGCGATTTTGGAGGTTAATTGGCCGCAGTAAATTGCCCTTAGTGTGTAGGGAGTGGATGAGAAAGTGGGATAACACAGAAACCATTGATCAATGGTCGGCGTGGACTCGATGGGCCGAAGGGCCTGTTTCCATGCTGTCTCTCTAAATAAAACCACACAAATTACTCCATGGGTAATGCCACACTGTACGATGTAGCAGGATTGCCCTACACTTACACTGAGGACCAATATTCCATGTGCCTTCCTAATTACTTGACATACTACGTGATAGCGATGAGGACACTGAGGTCCCCTGTACTCCAGCCTTCTGTAGTCTCTCTCCGTTTAAACAATATTCTGCTTTCTGTTCTGCCATCAAAGGAATGATGTTGGGACAGCACTCTATGTGACTGTTCATTAACCAAGAGCTGAAGCTCACACTGCTCATTGTGCTGTTCTGAAGCAACAGTGTGTGCCCAACATGGCTTCCTCCAACTCAACGTTGACCTTTGGCCCCGTGTGCACTGGCATCTTTGTTGAGGCTTCTCTCATGTTTGAGTGCACCCAGCCCCCCACTACACTGGGTCAGTTTCTGCAGTTTAATCACGGTTTGCTTTCACCACAGAACATGCTGAGTTCCTGCATTGCAAGGGGAAGAAGTTTACAGACTTTGATGAGGTTCGACAAGAAATCGAAGTTGAAACGGACAGGATCACGGGGAGCAATAAAGGGATCTCGGCAGTTCCCATTAACCTGAGAGTGTATTCGCCACATGGTGAGTGTGGTCTTCAAGCTGTTTGGCACAGGCCCTTTAGAAACTTTTGCGAACTATTCCTGACTTCTGAGCTGTGTGTGGGGAGAGCATTGGCTACGAGTTTCTGCTTCCTTGAAGTAGCACTGACATCTGTTTAAGGCATAGACCAGATAAACGACAAAGGGTATTTAAGGCCTTGAAAGGAAGCAGTGTTGAGAAACTAATAGTTTTTGTGTATTATGCAGTTGATGACTCATCAAGTAAAAGAGATGTAATTGTTACCATGCGGCGGATTAAGTGACCGCAGGAATTTGCCGTGGTGCCCCAGTTGCAGTCTGAAGTCCTAGTGACTTCAATTAGGCATCACATCCACTCAGGAGAGTGGTGGCAAGACCAGAACAACACCCACCGATCCCAGTATGGTGACACACAGATTCCCAATGTTGTGCCTAAAACACAACTATGTTAGAGAAACACCACTCATAAACGAGAAAGATATACCCGGGTTTATTCAAACTCTTATTTTCAAAGACGACTTGCATCCGGGCATAAGGTGACCAGTCTCATGCTTGTGATTTCCTTTGTCTGAGTTCCAGACTCGGGGGTTTTCTTCCTTTCTGAGTGATGGTTCGAGGTTCTCGCTTAGCTACAGGTTCTCACAGGATTCCATAAGGAGTTAAATCCAGTTTGCTCGGCCCATCTCCCTCCTGTTCTCCATTGAGGTAATACCACATCATAGCCAAGTCCAGGTCTGACCCACTTCATCCATCTTTGTCCCTTTGTCCTTGGGTGGCATGGTGGCGCAGTGGTAGAGTTGCTGCATTACAGTGCCAGAAACCTGGGTTCTATCCTGACTACAGGTGCTGTCTGTACGGAGTTTGTGCGTTCTCTCTGTGACCACGTGGGTTTTTTCCGGGTACTCCAATTTCCTCCCACACTCAAGTCGAACAGGTTTGTAGGTTAATTGGCTTTGGTAAAATTGTAAATTGTCCCTAGTGTATACAATGGTGCGAGTGTATGGGGTGATTGCTGGTCAGTGTGGACTGAGTGGGCCGAAAGGCCTGTTTCCACACTGTATCGCTAAAGTCTAAAGACTTTGGTTATGTATCCACCTCCATTTTACACTCACCAGTGGTGTAGCATCCTAGTAATTAGTGCAGAACCAATCTCCTAACAGTTCAGACAGAGATCTCACGCCTCTCATCGGTTCAATGATTGTGTCTCACCACACAAGTATTTTTAGTTCGAAAAATACAACGCGGAAACAGGCCCTTCAGCCCACCAAGTCTGCACAAACCAGCGATCCCCACATATTAACACGACCCGACACACACTTGGGACGTTTTTTTACATGTACCAAGCCAATTAACCTCCAAACCTGTACGTCTTTGGAGTGTGGGAGGAAACCGAAGATCTCGGAGAAAACCCACGCAGGTCACGGGGAGAACGTACGTTTTTGCCGCCAGTTTGCTGTCTTGACTTCAGCCTCTAGCTATCTTTTACTGTCGTGATTATGCCTGGCATTTCTTCCTACTGCTGAGGCCTTGGATGGCAACTGAGACGTCTTAGACTAAACCATTGTCTCTTATCTCACTACAACCAGACAAACAGTTTCTTTATTGCTAATACAAGAAACTGCAGATCAAAACACAAGACGCTGGAGGAACTCAACGGGTCAGACAGCGTGGAGGGAATGGTCACGCGACATTTCAGATCTGGACCCTTCTTCAAACTGATGCGCGCAATCAGTCTGAAGGAGGCCTCGACACGAAACGTCACCTGTCCAATAACTCCCTAGGTGCTGCCTGACCCGCTGAGTCCGGCAGCACTTTGTGTTTTTACTGCCATCTACCTCATCGGAAACCCTCGGACTATCTTTTATCGAACGTCACTGGACTTTATCTTGCACTAAACGTTATTCCCTTATCCTGTATCGGTACACTGTGGACGGCTTGACTGTAATCATGTACAGGTGCTCCTCAGCTTACGATGGGGTCTCAGCTTACGATGGGGTTCCGTTCCGAGAAGCCCATCGCAAACCGAAAATATTGTAAGTCAAAATGCATTTAATACACGTGATCACGTGCTGAGGCTCGCTACTGATCGCTGCCGTTTGCACCATCGCAAAGTCGAACTATCGCAAGTCGAAGCATCGTAAGTCGGGGAGCATCTGTATAGTCTTTTAGCTGATCGTAATGCATGCAACAAAAAAGCTTTTCACTGTACCTCGGTACATATGACAATAATAAACTAAATTAAACTAAGTTTCATCGAAGATATAGATTCATGCTTTCTTTGTATCTTTTCATACCTCTAGTTTCCCTCTCCTCTGACGCTCAGTCTGAAGAAGGGTCTCGGCCTGAAACATCACCTATTCCTTTTCTCCAGAGATGCTACCTGTCCCGCTAAGTTACTCCAGCATTTTGTGTCCATTCACACATTTCGGATGTTCTTGCTATGTTCTTGCTGATGTTTTCTTAGCATTCTCAACAGACCTCCTTGACCATTAATCATCTTTATAGACAATAGGTGCAGGAGGAGGCCATTCGGCCCTTCGAGCCAGCACCGCCATTCAATGTGATCATGGCTGATCATTCTCAATCAGTACCCCGTTCCTGCCTTCTCCCCATACCCCCTGACTCCGCTATCCTTAAGAGCTCTATCTAGCTCTCTCTTGAATGCATTCAGAGAATTGGCCTCCACTGCCTTCTGAGGCAGAGAATTCCACAGATTCACAACTCTCTGACTGAAAAAGTTTTTCCTCATCTCAGTTCTAAATGGCCTACCCTTTATTCTTAAACTGTGGCAACCTCCAAACGTTGCTTCTAGCTAAAATAATTTTCCATTCTGGATTGTATTGGTTGTTTAACCCTTTGATTACTGTGCCAGGGACAACTGTGGGTAACGGATTTGAGCATCCGAACTTGCAAAATGTGTAGCAAGACCATAATCTCCAGAATGTGGGGTGATAGGTGGGTAGGTGGTGATTGTTTGGTGTCAGGTGAGGTGCATTGGCCGTGATCAAGGCAGGTGCGTGTATTGAGAAGTTCTGGGGCTCCAAATGAGAGTGGGTGGGTCTGTAATAGTGTGGGCTTCTAGTGGGTGGCTTGTTGAGTAATTAGTGGTCCTAATACTTCCGCTTGCCCTCTGTGTTGCTAGTTTTAAACCTGACGTTGATCGATTTACCGGGTATCACCAAGATGCCAGTAGGAGACCAGCCGGCTGATATCGAATATCAGATCAAGGACATGATCATGCAGTTCATCAGCAAGGAGAACTGTCTCATCTTGGCCGTCACGCCAGCCAACTCCGACCTTGCCAATTCCGATGCACTGAAGATCGCGAAGGAGGTGGATCCTCAAGGTAAGAGTCTGCTCTTCACCTGGTCACCTACGGTGCAGGTAATGGAGATGGACGTATGCTGGAAAAAACATTAAATAATGGCACAGGCAAGCTAGTGCATCATGTTAGGATGTTCACCTCGTACTATGAGAAATCCTTACATGTGACGAAGGAGAGAGAAGAGGATTGCCTTAATGTGTGTATCCATGTAATGTGTGTGTCCATGTAATGTGTGTATCCGTGTAATGTGTGTGTCCATGTAATGTGTGTGTCCATGTAGTGTGTGTGTCCATATAATGAGTGTATCCATGTAATGTGTGTCCATATAATGAGTGTGTCCATGTAATGTGTGTGTCCATGTAATGTGTGTATCCATGTAATGTGTGTGTCCATGTAATGTGTGTATCCATGTAATGTGTGTGTCCATGTAATGTGTGTGTCCATGTAATGTGTGTGTCCATGTAATGTGTGTATCCATGTAATGTGTGTGTCCATGTAATGTGTGTGTCCATGTAATGAGTGTGTCCATGTAATGAGTGTGTCCATGTAATGAGTGTGTCCATGTAATGTGTGTGTCCATGTAATGTGTGTGTCCATGTAATGAGTGTGTCCATGTAATGTGTGTATCCATGTAATGAGTGTGTCCATGTAATGAGTGTGTCCATGTAATGTGTGTGTCCATGTAATGTGTGTGTCCATGTAATGTGTGTATCCATGTAATGTGTGTGTCCATGTAATGTGTGTGTCCATGTAATGTGTGTATCCAGGAACTTGTTAACCTGGCCCGTGGCTGCATTAGAGAGAGGATGAGACATGGAGCTGGAGACCAGGAGGAATCACAGGGGGAGCAGAGCAGGAGGAAACCACCCATTCCTCCTCTCCAGAGATGCTGCCTGTCCCACTGAGATACTCCAGCATTTTGTGTCTATCCATGACTGTTAATTGCCCAACATTTTGAGACTCGTGTATCTCTGGATTGTGCTGACTCACAATGTCTGTGCGACCATAATGTTCCCAGTATCGTTGCCGTCAAATTGAACTCTGTGGTTAGTGATTGGAGAATTGAGAGTAATGCTAAAACGTTAGGAAGTGCATTAAAACACCACAGCTTCTAGGTTTGCATTTTCAATAGGAAGAGACTGAACCCTTGTTGCAACCTGTCCCGATGATGCACACTGTAACGCTCTCTCTGCACAGGTTTGAGGATCATTGGTGTGATCACCAAGCTGGACCTGATGGATGAGGGGACGGACTCAAAGGACATCCTGGAAAACCGTCTCCTGCCGCTCCGTAGGGGTGAGTGGAGCCCTGGCCAATTGAAGCAACTGCTCTGTGCCAGTGTTTACACTCCACACCGCACTGTGTTGATGCTTGCACTATTCCTGAGCACTAACCCACCCCTCTTTATCCTAACTTGTCATTGTGACCTGATCTTTTATTTTCTCTGGTGTCTGTCCCTCGGTCACTCTGTGTGAGATAGTAAATTGGCATTCTCTGAGTAAAGTTTCATCGGACTTGCCCGTTGATACCATGTTTTTTTTACTTGCAAATGAAAACGCATTTTTGCCAAACCTATTTGCATCCTTAAAGGGAGAGGAAAGAGATGACTATTCAAACATTCCTGAGGGCTATTTTCTCTGAGTGTTGCTCCACAGGTATTTGACACTTGGGAACATAATGTGCAATAACAAAGATAATGATAAGGGCTGACTGCTTCATCCCATCACCCCACCCCAAAGCCGTGTTGCTCCTTGTCTTTAGTCTTGAGAAATACAGTGTAGAAACAGGCCCATCGGCCCACAGAGTCCGTGTTGACCAACGACCACCCCATACACTAGTTCCATCCTACACACTCGGACAATTTACAGAAGCCAATTAACCTGCAAACCTGTACCTCCTTGGAATGTGGGTAGAAGCTGGAGCACCCGGAGAAAACCCACACAGTGACAGGGAGAACGTACGAACTCCGTGCAGACAGCATCCATAGTCAGGATCGAACTCGGGTCTCTGGCGCTGTGAGGCAGCAACTCTGCCACTGTGCCGCCCCAAATTATGAATAGAGACAATAGGTGCAGGAGGAGGCCATTCGGCCCTTCGAACCAGCACCGCCATTCAATGTGATCATGGCTGATCATTCTCAATCTGTACCCCGTTCCTGCCTTCTCCCCATAACCCCTGACTCCGCTATCCTTAAGAGCTCTATCCAGCTCTCTCTTGAAAGCATCCAGAGAATTGGCCTCCACTGCCTTCTGAGGCAGAGAATTCCACAGATTCACAACTCTCTGACTGAAAAAGGTTTTCCTCATCTCAGTTCTAAATGGCCTACCCCTTATTCTTAAACTGTGGCCCCTTGTTCTGGACTCCCCCAACATTGGGAACATGTTTCCTGCCTCTAACGTGTCCAACCCCTTAATAATCTTATACATTTCGGTAAGATCTCCTCTCATCCTTCTAAATTCCAGTGTATACAAGCCTAGTCGCTCCAGTCTTTCAACCTATGACAGTCCCGCCATTCCGGGAATTAACCTAGTAAACCTACACTGCACGTCCTCAATAGTCAGGTAACTCCGTGCAGACAGCATCCATAGTCAGGATCGAACTCGGGTCTCTGGCGCTGTGAGGCAGCAACTCTGCCGCTGTGCCGTCCCAATACAATACAATACAATATATCTTTATTGTCATTGTACCCAGGGGTACAACGAGATTGGGAATGCGCCTCCCATACGATGCACTAATTTAGGTAATTTAGACAGCAGCAACCCAACGAAACGAACAGTTGTAACAGTTTTGGACAGGGTAAAGTGCAAGTTGATCTATGCGTTGTGGCCATCCGGCTCAGCAGGACCGGTTCATAGCAGCTATGGCCCTGGGGATGAAGCTGTTCCTGAGTCTGGAGGTGCGGGCATAGAAGGCCTTGTATCGTCTGCCCGATGGAAGGAGTTCGAACAGACTGTTGCAGGGGTGTGAAGAGTCTTTGTGGATGCTGGTGGCTTTTCTGAGGCATCGTGTGTTGTAGATGCCCTCCAAGTCTGGTAGCTGTGTTCCGATGGCCCTCTGAGCTCTATGGACTACCCGCTGTAGAGCTTTCCTTTCTGCCTCCGTGCAGCTGAGGTACCACACAGGGATTCCATGCGTTAGGATGCTCTCTATGGTGCAGCGGTAGAATATCAAAACTTCTAATTTGTTCTCTAATTGCACTGTACAAAAGATCACTCTGCTGCTGAATTCCTTGCCTGCTGTAAAAGGAGCTGGATAAACCCCACACAGACGGTTCCACCTCGGGAATTCAGAGATTCAAAACTGACTGCGTGTGATGGCAGCTCTTTACAGAGTCCGCACTTTCCTAGTTCTCCGCGGGAGAATAGTTACCTCATCGTGAGATCTTGTCCTATCCTGCTTCAAAGTGGTGCATAATATTTGCCCCTGAGGTAGGTCAGTTCGGTACCAGCCAGAGGACAACAGGCTATCCTCCTTTGCTGCTCCTTTACTGCACCTACCAACAAATAGGGTGTTTCTCCATCAATGCAAAGCTAAGAGACCTTCCTCTGTCCCTCTCTTCTCTTCCCCTCCCCCTTCCCAGATCTCTTTCTATCTTCCTGTCTCCACCTATATCCTTCCTTTGTCCCGCCCCCCTGATATCAATCTGATGAAGGGTCTCGACCCGAAACGTCGCCCATTCCTTCTCTCCCGAGATGCTGCCTGACCTGCTGAGTTACTCCAGCATTTTGTGAACAAATACCTAAAATTTACAATGAATCAGTTGGAAGGCAGTTGACTGTTTAGAACATACAGTATGTTGAGATTGCAAATTTGCCCAGTGCCTGGAAATATGGGCATCTCTAGGTAGGCTCTTGTTGTTCGGTGAATCTGTGTACAGGCATTACCATCGAAAAAGCAACTTCCACACTGGAAAAAAAATTGACAGCTCATAAAGCCATATTCCCCAGGCTTGTAGACTGCCAAAACCTTTTCTTATTTGAAAATGCTGAAAATATTCAAATCAAATCTCTTTTTTTTTTTAAAGTAACATTTAATAAACGGCATAGGATATCACCAGATAACACAAAAATATAAGTCAACTATTCATTCTTGTCTTGAACAGTGAAGTTAGCTGAAGCTCTCCATCCAACTTTGATTGTTCCTCTACTTTCTGCTGGAGGACAACAGAAAGTTGGTGCTTCCCATTGTGGCTACATGAAGAGCCCAGCATCAAAACATGTACGGAACAACAGCAACAAGGAGTTCTCTAATGTTTGCGACTTGTGCTTTGAAATGAGGCACACTTGAAATAATTTGGCTTGTCCATTCACTTCGCCCTTTAGTCTGCAAACCCTGACCTCTTGTATTGTTGCCTGGGGAAATTTTGTTGGTGACGCTGGTTGGTCGAAATAGGAAGAGTTTCAAGCCTGAGCACCAAAAGCTGGTACACAATGATTACTAAAATCTGAACAAGGGTCTCGACCCGAAACGTCGCCCATTCCTTCTCTCCTGAGATGCTGCCTGACCCGCTGAGTTACTCCAGCATTTTGTGAATAAATACCTTTGATTTGTACCAGCATCTGCAGTTATTTTCTTACACTAAAATCAAAGACTAAAAGGTTTAGAGATACAGCGCGGACACAGGCCCTTCAGCCCACCATGTGCGCGCCGACCAGCGATCCCCGCACATTAACTCTATCCTACACACACTAGGAACAATTTGCATTTATACCAAGCCAATTAACCTCCAAAGCTGTGCGTCTTTGGAGTGTGGGAGGAAACTGGAGTTTTCTGGAGAAACCCCATGCAGGTCACAGGTAGATCGTACAAACTGTACAGACAAGCGACAATAGTCAGATTCAGGTGTCTGGCGCTGTGAGGCAGAGACTCTACCGCTGCGCCACCATGTCGCCCTGGAGGATGAAGGTCAATAGTCAATTTATTTGTCACATACACATAAATGTGCAGTGAAATGAAAAATTACCCGCAGTTCAACAATAAGACCAATAAGAATAATCAATAAAAATGCAATAACACATACAATCATAAACCAACACCAAACAAAAGAAACATCCATCACAGTGAGTCTCCTCCAGTCCCTCCTCACTGTGATGGAAGGCCAGAATGTCTTTTTCTCTTCCCTGCCGTCTTCTTCCGTGGTCAGGCTGTTGGAGTTGCCACGTCGGGGGGGTCGGGGCATTGTTTTATCAAAAGTGACACAATGCATCTGTTTCTGTCTCCTAACTATATTCCTGGTCCCATTATTTACAGGTTACATTGGTGTGGTGAATAGAAGCCAGAAAGACATTGATGGGAAGAAAGATATTCGAGCAGCCCTTGCAGCTGAGAGGAAGTTTTTCCTGTCACACCCCTCGTACCGGCATATGGCTGATCGCATGGGAACTCCGCATTTGCAGAAGATATTGAACCAGGTGACCAGCCCCGAGCACATTTCACCCCATCACATTTTGATATGAGTAGTGGCCGCCTGATGGCCAATTATTTCTCTGCTGAGATAAGATTATGTTGTCTTCATAATTTTAGTTTGTGGCCTAATTATTTAAATAGCCAAATTGCAGAGGGATATTGATATATATTAGCATTCATATATTGATAAATATTAGCATTCATAGCAAGAGGATTTGAGTATAGGAGCAGGGAGGTTCTGCTGTAGTTGTACAGGGCCTTGGTGAGACCGCAGCTGGAGTATTGTATACATTTTTGGTCTCCGAATCTGAGGAAAGACCTTCTAGCCTTAGAGGGAGTACAGAGAAGGTTCACCAGATTGATCCCTGGGATGGCAGGACTTTCATATGAAGAAAGACTGGATAGACTAGGCTTGTACTCGCTGGAATTTAGAAGACTGAGGGGGGATCTTATAGAAACATATAAAATTCTTAAGGGGTTGGAGAGGCTAGATGCGGGAAGATTGTTCCCGATGTTGGGGAAGTCCAGAACCAGGGGTCACAGCTTAAGGATAAGGGGGAAGTCTTTTAGGACCGAGATGAGAAAACATTTCTTCACACAGAGAGTGGTGAGTCTGTGGAATTCTCTGCCACAGAAGGTAGTTGAGGCTAGTTCATTGGCTATATTTAAGAGGGAGTTAGATGTGGCCCTTGTGGCTAAAGGGATCAGGGGGTATGGAGAGAAGGCAGGTACGGGATACTGAGTTGGATGATCAGCCATGATCATATTAAATGGCGGTACAGGCTCGAAGGGCCGAATGGCCCACTCCTGCACCTATTTTCTATGTTTCTATGATGTCTGGAGTTGGAATTGTAACAAAAGGCTACAGGTTTTTCTGAAAGCCAAGATGGCAATGGCTGGTTTTGGGCTGAAAGTTACGATCAGAACTGTAAAGGAGAGATGTGCCTTAATGAACAGGGGAGCAGCATCATGGGGGAGAAGCAAGAGTCCTGGGTAGGCCCTCATCTCAGTGTTTACTGGGCAAAGGGGAGATGTGAGTCTGGCTGAGGTGTGGGATTCAGATGGGACTGGGTTGCTTGGGTGGGTCTGAGGGCAGGTTGTACCCCAGTTCCTGCTACCTGTAGTTTTCTGTTTGATTTTGTTTGTTTATACTCTCTCTCGCAGCAACTGACGAACCACATCCGTGAAACCTTGCCCGCCTTACGGAACAAGCTGCAGAGCCAGATGCTGTCCCTGGAGAAGGAGGTAGAGGAGTACAAAAACTTCCGGCCAGACGATCCCACAAGGAAAACCAAAGCACTCCTCCAGTAAGTTGGGCTCTGTGGGTCTGTCGGCCCCAATGCTTATGTGCCATAGCCCATTGCAAGTGTTGAGACTTTAGCCCAGAGCAGAATGAGGCAGCAATTCACTTTGCTGTGGGTTTGATTGTCGTCATATCACTTCTACTGTTTCCATGTGGTGTTGTTTTAGTTTATAAATCAAACAATTCTCAATGTGCTGGTTAATGCTGCTATTCATTCCCTTCTAATAAATGCAGCGCGGTGGCATAGCGGTAGAGCTACTGCCGTACCCCGGTTCGATCCTGACCACGGGCGCTGTCTGTACGGAGTTTGTACGTTCTCCCCATGACCTGCGTAGGTTTTCTCCGAGATCTTCAGTTTCCTCCCACACTCCAAAGACGTACAGGTTTGTAGGTTAATATGCTCGGTATAAATGTAAAATTGTCCCGAGTGTGTGTAGGCTAGTGTTAATGTGCGGGGATCGCTGGTCGATGCGGAATCGGTGGGCCGAAGGGCCTGTTTCCGCACTGCATCTCTAAACTAAACTAAATTGTATATAGACATAAAATGCTGGAGTAACTCAGCGGGACAGGCAGCATCTCTGGAGAGAAGGAATGGGTGACTTTTCGGGTCAGGCCCTTCAAACTATATTGTATGTTTGATTCCCTGCCCTGGACCAGAGCTATAATCAGACTTTATCAGATTCAGGCATTTTGCATCTTCTGCAAATGCTGAGTTCCCATGCGGTCAGCCACTTTGACTACTTTTGCTGGAGTTAGTTCTTGTTTGTATTCCGTTTCTGGGGGATCTGAGTGGTTTGGACACGACTAGCATTTATTGGATGAGCTTGAGGCTCAGTTAGACATTGGCAAGTATGATGTTGTGGGAATCACTGCAAACAAACAAAATCAAACAAAGAGGTCCTACAAGAGGACCAGGGCTGGGAGCTGAATATTCAGGGGTCCTACAAGAGGACCAGGGCTGGGAGCTGAATATTCAGGGGTACACAACGTACAGAAAAAACAGGCAGGTGGGGGGAGGGGGCGGGGTAGCTCTGTTGGTAAGGAATGATATTCACTCCCTTGCAAGGAGTGACATAGAATCAGGAGATGTAGAATCAGTATGGATAGAGATGAGGAATTGTAAGGGTAAAAAGACCCTAATGGGAGTCATCTACAGGCCCCCAAACAGTAGCCTCGACATAGGGTGCAAGTTGAATCAGGAGCTAAAATTGGCATGTCGCAAATGTAATGCTACGGTGGTCATGGGAGATTTCAACATGCAGGTAGACTGGGAAAATCAGGTTGGTAATGGACCCCAGGAAAGAGAGTTTGTGGAGTGCCTCCGAGATGGATTCTTAGAACAGCTTGTACTGGAGCCTACCAGGGAGAAGGCAATTCTGGATTTAGTGTTATGTAATGAACCTGACCTGATAAGGGGACTTGAGGTAAAAGAGCCATTAAGAGGCAGTGACCACAATATGATAAGTTTTACTCTACAAATTGAGAGGGAGAAGGGAAAATCGGAGGTGTCAGTATTGCAGTATAGCAAAGGGGATTACAGAGGCATGAGGCAGGAGCTGGCCAAAATTGACTGGAAGGAGGCCCTAGCAGGGAAGACTGTGGAACAGCAATGGCAGGTATTCCTGGGAATAATGCAGAAGTTGCAGGATCAATTTATCCCGAAGAGGAGGAAAGATTCTAAGGGGAGTAAGGGGCACCCGTGGCTGACAAGGGAAGTCAAGGACAGCATAAAAATAAAAGGGAAGAAGTATAACATAGCAAAGAAGAGTGGGAAGCCAGAGGATTGGGACTCTTTTATAGAGCAACAGAAGATAACTAAAAAGGCAATACGGGGAGAAAAGATGAGATACGAGGGTAAACTAGCCAATAATATAAAGGAGGATAGTAAAAGCTTTTTTAGGTATGTGAAGAGGAAAAAAATAGTCAAGGCAAATGTGGGTCCTTTGAAGACAGTAGCAGGGGAATTTATTATGGGGAACAAGGAAATGGCAGACGAGTTGAACCGGTACTTTGGATCTGTCTTCACTAAGGAGGATACAAACAATCTCCCAGATGTTCTAGTGGCCAGAGATCCTAGGGTGACAGAGGAACTGGAGGAAATCCACATTAGGCAGGAAAAAGTTTTGGGTAGACTGATGGGACTCAAGGCTGATAAATCCCCAGGGCCTGATGGTCTGCATCCCAGGGTGCTTAAGGAGGTGGCTCTAGAAATTGTGGACGCATTAGTGATTATTTTCCAATGTTCTAAAGATTCTGGGTCAGTTCCTGTGGATTGGAGGGTAGCTAATGTTATCCCACTTTTCAAGAAAGGAGGGAGAGAGAAAACGGGAAATTATAGACCAGTTAGTCTGACATCAGTGGTGGGGAAGATGCTGGAGTCAATTATAAAAGACAAAATTGCGGAGCATTTGGATCGCAGTAACAGGATCGTTCCGAGTCAGCATGGATTTACGAAGGGGAAATCGTGCTTGACTAATCTACTGGAATTTTTTGAGGATGTAACTAGGAAAATTGACAGGGGAGAGCCGGTGGATGTGGTGTACCTCGACTTTCAGAAAGCCTTCGACAAGGTCCCACATAGGAGATTGGTGGGCAAAATTAGAGCACATGGTATTGGAGGTAGGGTACTGACATGGATAGAAAGTTGGTTGACAGACAGAAAGCAAAGAGTGGGGATAAATGGGTCCCTTTCAGAATGGCAGGCAGTGACTAGTGGGGTACCGCAAGGCTCGGTGTTGGGACCGCAGCTATTTACAATATACATCAATGACTTGGATGAAGGGATTAAAAGTACCATTAGCAAATTTGCCGATGATACAAAGCTAGGTGGCAGTGTGAACTGTGAGGAAGATGCTATGAGGTTGCAGGGTGGCTTGGACAGGTTGTGTGAGTGGGCGGATGCATGGCAGATGCAGTTTAATGTAGATAAGTGTGAGGTTATCCACTTTGGTGGTAAGAATAGGAAGGCAGATTATTATCTGAATGGTGTCAAGTTAGGAAAAGGGGACGTACAACGTGATCTGGGTGTCTTAGTGCATCAGTCACTGAAAGGAAGCATGCAGGTACAGTAGGCAATGAAGAAAGCCAATGGAATGTTGGCCTTCATAACAAGAGGAGTTGAGTATAGGAGCAAAGAGGTCCTTCTGCACTTGTACAGGGCCCTAGTGAGACCGCACCTGGAGTACTGTGTACAGTTTTGGTCTCCAAATTTGAGGAAGGATATTCTTGCTATTGAGGGCGTGCAGCGTAGGTTTACTAGGTTAATTCCCGGAATGGCGGGACTGTCATATGTTGAAAGACTGGAGCGACTAGGTTTGTATACACTGGAATTTAGAAGGATGAGAGGGGATCTTATCGAAACGTATAAAATTATTAAGGGGTTGGACACGTTAGAGGCAGGAAACATGTTCCCAATGTTGGGGGAGTCCAGAACCAGGGGCCACAGTTTAAGAATAAGGGGTAGGCCATTTAGAACAGAGATGAGGAAAAACCTTTTTTAGTCAGAGAGTTGTGAATCTGTGGAATTCTCTGCCTCAGAGGGCAGTGGAGGCCAATTCTCTGAATACATTCAAGAGAGAGCTAGATAGAGCTCTTAAGGATAGCGGAGTCAGGGGGTATGGGGAGAAGGCAGGAACGGGGTACTGATTGAGAATGATCAGCCATGATCACATTGAATGGCGGTGCTGGTTCGAAGGGCCGAATGGCCTTCTCCTGCACCTATTTTTTATTGTCTATTGTCTATTGCCCATCTCTAAATTCCTTTGCTTGGCCATTTAAGAGTTGATTACATTGCTGGATCCGGAGTTTCATAAATACCAGAGATGGTGAAGGTGGCGAATTTTCTTCTCCAAGAAGATTTTCACTGCACCGCAATACACGCGACAATAATAAACTAAATTATAATAATCTAGATGGCTGGAACTTTAGATGCCATCACAACAGCTGAGGAATTTAAGCAAATCTGAAATTAAAAGCTTATATTATTAAACATGATCATGAAACAATTGTTGTTAGAAAACCCCATCTGATTCATCAGTCCATGAAGGATCGCAATTTCCCATCTTTTACCCTGTCAGACAAGAGAGTTACTCTAAACCTACCAATATGTTTGACTCTTAACTCCATCTGAAGAGCACAGTAAGCTATTGAAACAAGGAACTGCAGATGCTGGCTTATACAAAAGGACACAAAGTGCTAGAGTAATTCAGCGGGTCAGGCAGCATCTCTGGAGAACATGCTTAGGGGACATTTCTGGTTGGGACCCTTCTTCTGACTCAAATGGCAAAGTAAGCCAATTGATTTAAAGGCAATTGGAAGAGACAACAAGTACAGCCCATGTCTGGAATATCTATGTTCCATAAATTTTAAAAGAAACATTTCTAACATGTCCTGTTTTTGAAGAGAAATGCTAGCCTCGTGGATAAGATGAACTAAAGCCATTTCTCCCTTTTTTGGGTTGATGTTAAAGATTAAGCGATGGAAAAGCCGGTGTGTGTCCTGGTCACCATTCCCCTCTCGTTACCAAGAAGGTGGTGAAATGGGTTTTTGTGCTGGTTATAGGTTTATGCTGTGGGAAAACGACTGCTTTGTTTATGCAAATAAATGACTGCACTTTCAAACGATTATATGTGTCCTTTAAAATGGCACTAATGGGAACTTGAGCCTCTCTCACTGTGACTTTTCTCCTTTCAGGATGGTGCAACAGTTTGGGGTGGATTTTGAGAAGAGGATTGAGGGCTCTGGTGACCAGGTGGATACAGTCGAGCTGTCTGGTGGTGCAAGGATTAATCGCATTTTCCATGAGCGCTTCCCATTTGAGCTGGTGAAGGTGAGTGGTGCTGTTGGGGAATAATTATTACTTCATGCGTCCTCCGCCGATTTTCGATTTTTTTTTTGGATTTAGAGATACAGCGCGGAAACAGGCCCTTCGGCCCACCGGGTCCGCACCGACCAGCGATACCCGCACATTAACACTATCCTACACACACCAGGGACAATTTTTTACATTTGCCCAGCCAATTAACCTACATACCTGTACGTCTTGAGTGTGGGAGGAAACCGAAGATCTAGGAGAAAACCCACGCAGGTCATGGGGAGAACGTACAAACTCCGTACAGACGGCACCTGTAGTCAGGATCGAACCTGAGTCTCCGGCGCTGCATTCGCTGTAAGGCAGCAACTCTACCGCTGCGCCACCGTGCCGATCTTGGTCTGATTGTCAAAGTTGCTCAACACTGCAAATGCAATCTGTGTTCTCTGTGCAGATGGAGTTCGATGAGAAGGAGCTGAGAAGAGAGATTAGCTATGCAATCAAAAACATCCATGGCGTTAGGCAAGTATAGTTGGCCACGTGACCTCCGACCGACCGAGAGAGGAGTTCTGCCGAAACCAAGGGCTCCATCATGGCATTGGGAGAGAGAGAGAAAGAAGTAGACGCTGTACTGAAACCCAAACCAGCCAGACACTGCGCTGTTGTCATTGATTGATTGATAATGTCCTTGATTGGACATGGTTTGCACAGTGAGTGACTACTGTGGTTTGGATTATACTCTGTTTACGTTGTGAGTGATGCGGTGCCTTGGATTGTGGAGTGTTTATGCAGTAGGTAGTTTAGTACACTGTGTGTGCAGTTAGTATTGCATTGTCTTGGAACATATTCTCTAGTCAGAGGGTGGTGTCACATCTAGGTATGTGTACTGTTTGAACAATGTGCAGTGCAGGATCGCAATGTGAGTGCGCAGTATCTTGGATTGTATCATGTTTGCACAGTGAATGGTACGGTGTCCTTGACCGTACATTGTTTGCTCAGTAAAGGGTGCTGTGTTGTGGATTGTATTTTCGCAGTAAGTAGCATTGCATTCCGGATAATGTGCTCTTTGCCCAGTCAGTGCTGCTGTGTCCCGGCTGCTTGTCTATCGTGCAGTGTGGCAGTCTGAACCGAACACGCCCTCTCAGGCATCAGATTCGGGGGGTGGGGGGGGGGGAGGAAATGCCTGTGGTGAAATGAGTCACGTGTTTGTTATTGGGCAAGTCCAACTAAATCCTTCAGATTAAATCTTCAGTGATAAAAGTGATGGTATGGCACTCCACTGAACTATGTAAGTGGGTCTTGTGCTTGGCAGACAGGGCTTCCATGAACTCAACAAGGGGTGGGAAACTAAAAATTAAAAAAAAACAAAGTTGTTGGTTCTGGAACTCTGGAATCAAATCAGAAAATGCTGGAAACATTCAGCAAGTCAGCCAACAAAAAAAAAAGAAAGATAATGAGTTTAGTTTATTGTCACGTGTACCAAGGTGCAGTCAGAAGCTGTTGTTGCGTGCTAACCAGTTAGTGGAAAGACAATACGTGATTACAATCGGGCCGTCCACAGTGCATAGATATACGATAAAAGGAAGAACGTTTAGTGCATGATAAAGTCAAATAATGTTTTAAGTCAGTGGCTATCATCAGCAACGATGAAGGTTCTAATGGGAGGTTGCTGAAACATGAACTTTAGTTTTAGTTTATAGTTTGGAGATACACCATGGAAATAGACCCTTCGACCTACTGAGTCCACGCCGATCACCTGTTCACACCAGTTCTATGTTATCCCACTATCCCATCCACTCCCTACACACTCGGGGGCAATTTACAGAGGCCAATGAACCTACAAACCCGCACGTCTTTGGGAGGTATCCAGAGCACTTGGAGGAAACCCGCGCAGTCACAGGCAGATCGTGCAAACTCCACACAGACTGCACCGGAGGTCAGGATCATACCCGGGTCTCAGGCGCTGTGAGGCAGTGCTCTACAGTGGTGCCAGTGGATGAGGCCCCAGTGAGCATGTGCTGGGTCTACAGACCAATATTGGATAAGTGGCAGCTGGGGTTCATTGGTGGCACTAAACTCTGGCTTCCTGAACGCAACCACCAACCCGTGGATAAATCTCTCACACCTTGCCGTATGAAGCCTGAAAGATTGGGAAGGTGCTGGTCAGACACCATGCTCTTTGAGGGTTTGGGCAACATAGTGTAAGAACCTCTTCTGTACAGAGGTCCGTTGCAGTGGCATATTGCAGGATTGCTGTGCTCCTCATCTTAGAACAGCCTGTGTGGAAAAGAACTGCAGATGCTGGTTTAAATCGAAGGTAGACACAGCGGGGACAGGCAGCATCTCTGGAGAGAAGGAACGGGTGACGTTTCGGGTCGAGACCCTTCTTCGGAACAACTTGTTGGCCAGACGGTTTCCTGAAGAGACGGGGCTTGGACAAGGAGCTCCCACCTCTGGTGGAAACTGCTCTCTGCGGCTTTGGGGCCACACAGCCTCGCCACCGACCCTGCTCTCTCACTTGGCTGGGTTCCCAATGTTCGGCGTTGTCTTTGATTTTTTTTTTGTTTGTCTTGTTTTCTCTCCCCTTCCCCCTGGCTGTAGAACGGGGCTGTTCACCCCTGACTTGGCGTTTGAAGCAATTGTGAAAAAGCAGGTGGTGAAGCTGAAATCTCCGTGTTTGAAGTGTGTGGACATGGTGATCCAAGAGTTGGTAAACACAGTCAGACAGTGCACGCTGAAGGTATCTCCCGCCATGGTGGCTCTCACGTACACCAGCACCTTGCCCTGTGTAGTCGTGTGCATGATCTAACATGTAAACTTTCTGCTGTGCATGAGGATCAAGGGGCCGCAGACTAAGAGTACAGACTCCTGACCTCTGCAAAAACTCTTTTCAGTGCACTTTTTTTTGTGGTGCAAGGAACCTGTTGTTGATTGCCTACATCAAAGGGCAACGTTTGCAGCATGTTACCAATGCCTTAGCGTGTGATAAGCTAAAGTGGAAGGAGACGTGGCCATTCTGTCGACGTACATTGCTGATATGCGTTTTCATGCCTGCTTTGCGTGCATTAAATGAATGATTGGGCAATGCAGATGGCTCTCATCAGTTTCCAGGAACCCTGTGCTTTACGTATATGGAGACCTAAAATAATTAAAGTATGATTTACTGTTGATGCAGAATATGGGGAGGGGGGTGGGGGGGAGGGGGTAAGCTTCCTGACTGGTGATGGCCACTGTGTTTCTTTGTGTGGAGGTGCTGCTGATTGATAAATCTACTGCTCTGCCCCCCCCCCAAGTGATTTAAGTCTTGGTGTGGGTGTCCGAATTGTTGCACAAACAGTAATGCATTAGACTTGCTGCCGTGTTCCTTCATCTGTCCTGGGATCCAGGGTGCCTTTTTAACTTTGCGTCATGTTGCACAAACAGTGTGGGCCGAAGGGCCTGTTCCTGTGCTGTACTGTGTTCTATGTCCCCTGGGATCCTTCCCCTCTGCAGGAATGGGTGAAGACTGAGTGAGGCATGGTGTGATCATACACTTGTTTAAATAATGTTGAAGTGAATGAATTCAATTGGCAAGTATTATATTTGTGGAAACAATGTGGATGAGGTTGCAGGTAACCCATCACCTTTGGCACCGCTCCCTCATTCTCCAACGATTCAGACATGTGTCTCTCCTCAGCCATGTCTAACTGCGATTATTTTATGATTTGTTATTTACTATTTAAACCTGTTCAAAACAAACCTGTGCAATATTCTGGTGTGTGGGAAGAAACTGCAGATGCTGGTTTAAACCAAAGATAGACAGAAAAAGCTGGGGTAACTCAGCGGGTCAGACAGCATCTCTGGAGAGAAGGAACAAGTGACATTTCGGGTCGAGACCCTTCTTCAGACTCAGTCTCGACCGGAAACGTCGCCAATTATTTTTCTCCAGAGATATTGTCTGACCTACTGAGTTACTCCAGCTATTTGTGTCTTATCTGTGTAATTTTCTGTTGCCTTGGCTTTATTTGCTGCACACAATGACTCTGGCTGCTGTGAACAGTTTATCCCAGCTTAGGAAAAGGTTTCTTTTATTTTTATGATGTGTCTGGATTCATTCATTTGTTCCCAGTGTCTCTGTGGGAGTGCTGAGTGAAAGGCAAGGGAACTGCACTTTCTGTGTGGTACTGCTTCCTGCTTTACAACCTCTTTGCTGGTGGGGTCTGGTGAAGGTTGTCTTCCTGCGGTGTGCGTCCAGTGTGCTGATGCATCGTGGCTTCTGGACGTGACCAAACCCTGCAGAGTTGTGCAGCTTGTACTTTCTCCTTTGAAAGGACGTGACCCGGCTGTAAAAGGTCTTCCCTTTTTTTGCGTCCATGGGGAGGATTGCCATTGGGAGAATGTCTGTAGTTGTGTGGGATGATTCCTGGAACTGTTGCTAATGAGCTCTCCGCTGCCCTTCCAGAACAGCTGAAGGAACACACAGTGGGTGTAATGGGTTGACATAAATAATGGTGCATGCATTACTTAGCAGGGAGAGGCAAACTGAGCAGGTAGGCTACTGTGTGAGTGCTGTGGATCACTGGGAGTGTTCCATCATCCAGAGTGTTTGATGCAATCACCTATAATGCCAGTGAAATAACCAAGACTGTGGCAACGGCCCATTCTCTCTCATCGCTCCAATGTTTGGGAAGATAATAGCCAATAGACAATAGGTGCAGGAGGAGGCCATTCGGCCCTTCGAGCCAGCACCGCCATTCACTGTGATCATGGCTGATGGCAGCAGAAGGTGGCCACTCTTAGATATCAGGTTATGAAGGCAATACCTCTCCCTGATTTTTGCCTCCTGCACCCCATGGGGCCCAGTTTGTAGCTGTTTGGCACCTTCCGTCGTGTGTACGAGCACCAGAGAGATGTTTACTGTGGGGATTGAGCCTGGTGTTTAACTCCAGGACTGACCTGTGTTTCTAAGCCTGGGCAGTGACTCCTCACAAACTCCACGACACTCATCACTGTGCCCCACCAGCTCAGTTTGCTGATCTTGATGATGGACATGCTAACTCTCTTGCGTTCTGTCTATTTTGTTTTCTTTCTCCCTTCTATGCCTCTCCTGCTGGCTCTCTTGGTCTTGCTGTTTCCACGTTGCCCCTGCCCCCTGTTCTCTCTGCTCTGTGCTTGCTATGTGTAGGACAGGGCTGTTCACCCCAGACATGGCGTTCGAAGCCATAGTGAAAAAGCAGGTGCACAAGTTGAAGGAGCCGTGCCTGAAGTGCATTGATATGGTGGTCTCCGAACTAGCTACTGTCATCAGGAAGTGTAGTGACAAGGTAAAGAAATCACAAACTTACGTGGGACTGTTCGTGAATTACCGAGTGGTTTAAGTGAGGATGGCCTCGGGGATTCACCTCATTTCTTCAACCGCCTGCAGTGGTTGAGGAGGTCACAGAGTTACTCAGACCAACAGGCAGCTAGAGCAATGCCTGATGGTGTTCTCTCCCATGTCCCTGCATCCCTGGAACTGAGCAGCAGCAATAACACAGCAGCTGACTCACCCCCAGTGCACTAACACAAGAGTATATAGTGGGAATGTGTCTGGAGCCACAGCCAGATGTCCTAGGATGTGCAGGAGACAAGGCCCATCGCCCAGTTTGTCTGCTCTGTCTTTGCCCCTGGTGAATTAAGGGTTCAATAGAGTGAGCTTGCAGTTCTATGTCCATCTCTCTGCCACAGACAGT
The DNA here is from genome assembly GCF_053455715.1 of Rhinoraja longicauda. Taxonomy (NCBI): domain Eukaryota; kingdom Metazoa; phylum Chordata; class Chondrichthyes; order Rajiformes; family Arhynchobatidae; genus Rhinoraja; species Rhinoraja longicauda. The sequence continues at coordinate 15,526,560 of NC_135989.1, forward strand.
TATTATCTAGACTACGAGACATGTAATATCCCATATTTTTAAATATCCAATATTCCCATGTTGGGATGTTAATGTAGATGTGGTGGACCTCAGGGTTTGGGTTGGGAGCAGTGGCACACAGTAAAGCTTGCAGTGCCATAGAGTGTCCTCCAAGTTCAGAGTCTATATCGTCCCGCATTACCAAATCTGCTCGTTCAGGTATTGAGGAACCCTCACTGAAGAGCGAACCGTCCCACTGTGTTATTTTTAATTATAGGTAGATTCATATCCATTATTCCAATTGACCAGCCTGAAACAGTGGGCATCAAATTGCACCCTCATTCTCTTCAGTGGCTGGAGTACTTGGTTACTGCCAGTAACACGTCCATGAATGTGGCCGCATCTTTCTGCTCCCATTTCTCATCTGCTGCTCCCATTTTGGCCACTCTTATACCTTAGGCTGGGAACAGTGGTGACAAAGATTGTGAAGGTTGCTACTGCTCCTTCACACCACAGTCTTTGCCCTGCAGGGTGCTCCCTGGTCAGTCCACACATACTGTCCTTGGTACTCATTCATCTCTCTGCATCACCCTGTCTTGTCTTGGCTGCTGTTTGATTCCTTGGCTTACGATGAAGCTTTGAGTAAAGCTGCACGATCACCTAAAGCAGATCTTTTAAATTTGAAACTTGCTCTCAATTGTCCCAGATTGATTTATAAGGTGGCGTGTATTTCAATCAAAGCTTTCTCCCGGTACTGCTAATTGTGATGTGTGCTGACCATGAGCTTGCTGTGTTTCACACTGAATCTGATCTGAACCAGCCCAGACCAGATTCCTTCTGCTGACTGTAACTGATCTGTTTGTGGTGCACTGTTTGTGACTGTTGGTTTGAGTGAGTCCCCGGCAAACTGCAGTGCTGTCTGCTCTCCTCTCCCTGCAGCTCAACTCCTTTCCCAGGTTACGAGAAGAGACGGAAAGAATTGTAACCACTCATGTCCGAGACCGTGACGGGAAAACCAAGGACCAGGTGAGTGAGAGTTCCTCTGGTCGGGGCTGTGGGATGGGCAGGCATGACTTGTGCACGTTGTCTGAGTTATTACTGCAAACAGTTATGAGCTGCTCACTGATTGGGGATTGTGATTATGTTGATTGTGTGCATGAACACAGAGTAATAGCCCTGTTCCTCCCCAGATACTTTTGCTGATTGACATCGAACTGTCCTACATCAACACAAACCATGAGGACTTTATCGGATTTGCCAAGTAAGTGCCGAAAGAATGTTGAAAAAACAATGCAGTAGGCCATTACGGTTGCTAAACACTTTAACTCGCCATCCCATTCCCACACTGACCTTTCTATCCTGGGACCTTTCTAAACTAACTGGAAGAAAGTAGATAGTCCCTTTATCTCAGCAAGTTCCCATGAGGCAATATTTTGCCCACTACATCTGCAGGAAGTTGATAAAACGTCTGATAGTTTATCTCTGATAGCTGTCTTTGAAATGTTTCGGAGAAGGTTGTTGGCTGCAACCTTCCCCTCATTGACGGACTGTACACTGCAAGGGCTAGGAAGCGAGCGGGCAAGATCATCTCTGACCCCTCTCACCCTGGCCAAAAACTCTTTGAAGCACTTCCCCCTGGAAGGCGACTCCGGACTGTCAAAGCAGCCACAGCCGGACATAAAAACAGCTTTTTTCCACGAGTGGTAACTCTACTCAATAACCAAAAGTATGTAGTCTCTTTTTGCTCTGGTTTAAGGGCCTGTCCCACTTAGGCGATTTTTTTTAGGCGACTGTCAAAGTCGTAGCAGATCGCCAAAATTTTCTTTTACCCGACGACAATGACCACGACAATGCCGAGTTAGGTCGAGATTACAGCGTCTTCAGAAACATCGCGAAATTCCCACGCTGTCAATGCTTCTCCGGCGTCCTAATTTTCGCTGAAATCACTGACTTGAGAATAAGTACTTGAGAGTATTGAACTATAACATCTTGCCCGGGTTACTTGAAAACCAAGCTTCACGGTAACAAGGCATAAACTGACTTCCAGTTTACTAATAGCAGTATTAAGAAATTTAATTTTAAAAGTGGTTAAATGGATTTTTGTGAAAAGTGTGTGGGCATTCTTTGAAAATGTACGGGAGATGCATATCTGGTTTCTGGGTTGCATATCTGGGTTGGGAGCCCACTTTAAATGTGATCGCTGATGGCCATAAACATCGCGAAAATTCCCACGCTTACCTGACCGTCAAACTGTCGCCTCCAATCTACCTGTCAAATGTCCTGAGGGTAAATAAATTGGTTAAACACAAGTATTTTATGGTATCTTGAAATTACTTTACTTATTTTAATATTGTGTGCTTCTAAACGCATCTATTATAATACATAATAAAATTGCTGCTCTTAAATATAGGTTAAATCATATACTTTCAGCTCAAATCTTAAGGCTTTTTCAGCATACTAAACAAATACATTTTGAATTTGGAGATAAGCTACAGAAATTGCTAGCTCGACAACTCCGTAAATTAGAAGACAAATCCACAATTCATAAAATCAGATCAGACAACGGAGACTTGCTTAAATTACCCAAGGACATTAACGAGAGATTTTTGCAATTTTATCAGGCATTATACTCATCAAACATAATAGATAGCATTGTGAATATGCAAAACTTTCTGCAGAAATGTAACCTCTCTGGTTTAAATGACGATGAGAGAAATTTACTGGGCGCAGAAATAACTACGAATGACATTGAAGAGGTCATTAAGTCCTTGAAAAATGGGAAGACTCCTGGTCCTGATGGCTTAAATAATGAATTTTATAAAAAATTTAGTGACTTGATCTCCCCACGCTTACAAACTGTATATAGTTACGCCTTTAAACAACAGATATTACCACAAACTTTGACTGAATCAACAATAATACTTATCCCTAAAAAAGATAAGGATTCTGAAGATCCTGGTTCGTATAGAGCCATAGCTCTTTTAAATACTGATCAGAAGATATTAGCTAAAGTTTTAGCCCACAGATTAAGTTTAGTTATTGATAAATTAATACACCCTGACCAATCAGGCTTTATATCTAAACGATATTCTTTCTATAACCTAAGACGCTTGTTCAATATAATATACTCAGATAGAATATTAAACGAAAACTTAGCAATCATTTCGCTAGATGCTGAAAAAGCATTTGATCAAGTGGAATGGCCCTATCTTTTCTTCGTGATGGAAAAATTCCAACTCGGTGAAAACTTTTGCTCATGGGTGAAACTTTTATATAAAACTCCAACAGCTAGAATATTGACAAACCAAATGTTGTCACCAAAATTTCACTTATCCAGAGGTTGTAGACAAGGATGTCCATTATCTCCGCTTTTATTTGCTCTCGTTATAGAACCACTCGCCGAGAGTATCAGATCACACCCAGACATTCACAGCTATAACACTAAACATACAATTAACAAAATTTCCTTATATGCGGATGATGTACTATTGTACATCACAAATCCTGAAATTAGCATTCCGAATATACTAAATCTCATAACTCAATTTGGCTCATTCTCGGGATATAGAATTAATTGGTACAAAAGCGAAATCATGCCAATTACGGAACAAAATCCGGCTATACTTCAACAATTCCCTTTTAAAATTGCCTATGAAAAGGTCAAATACCTTGGAATCTACGTGACTAGGAAATATACTTCTTTATTTAAATCAAATTTTCCTTCTTTAGTTACTAAATTACATAGAAATATCCAATTTTGGAAAACACTCCCCATTTCACTAGCTGGTCGAATTAATGCTATAAAGATGATCTTCCTCCCACAGTTACTATACTTATTTCAAGCAATCCCGATACACCTTCCAAACATTTTTTTCCAAAAAATTGATTCAATTATTACTAATTTTATTTGGGATTATAAGACCCATAGAATAAATAAAAGACATTTATGCAAGTCTAAAACTAATGGAGGATTCGCTTTACCAAACTTCCTATTTTATTACTGGGCGGTTAATATTAAAAATATAACCTTCTGGCTGGACGACATTGATCGGCAACCAGATTGGTTAAAGTTGGAGAAGGAGGATTGCTTACCATTTGACATTGGTGCGATCTTATTCACCCCAATAACTTTGAATAAAAAAACATATGGAGGAAATCCGATTATACATAGTGTTATCCGTATTTGGAAACAATTAAAACTCACTTTAAAATTGAGTAATTTATCTTTCTTCCTACCCATTGCAAATAACCCTTCTTTCAAACCGTCTGTCTCAGATAGAGGATTCATTCAATGGAAAAGTTATGGAATTAAAATGGTGGGAGACCTCTATCATAAGGGAACTTTTCTCTCTTTTCAGGAATTACAACAGAAGTATGGATTACATGCTAATAATTTTTTTAGATATTTACAACTCAGAGATTATGTAAAATCACATACGCAAGAATATAGATTTAGAGGCCCAGGAATTCTTGATGAATGCTTGAACCGTCACTACAATACAAATAAATTAATATCTTATATTTATAACACTCTTTTAGATACTGACATTCCGTCATCAGAATCATATAGACGAGCATGGGAGGACGAATTAGCTCAACCCATAACGCAAGACATGGGACGAAAGTTTACAACACATACATCAATGCTCGTTAAACACTAGACACTCATTAATACAATTTAAAATATTACACAGACTACATTATTCGAAGACAAAATTAAACAGGATCTTCCCAAGTATCTCTCCTATTTGTGATAAATGTCAATTTCAAGAAGCCAATTTAACTCACACTTTTGTGACTTGTACAAATATGCAAAAATTTTGGATCGATATTTTAAAAATAATTTCCAAAGTTATCGATAACCAACTGGATTTAGATCCAAAATTAATAATTTTAGGATTATCAGAACACATTACAAACTTTACGTTAAGTCAGACACGCTTTCTTGACTACAGTTTAATAACTGCGAAAAAATTAATACTTAAATTTTGGAAAAAACCAGTAACCCCCACAACTAAAATGTGGATTACGGAAATGACTGAGACCTTGCATTTGGAAAAAATAAGGTTTGCCTTAATTGACAAACCAGATCTATTTTTTAATATATGGTCTCCATTTATTGAATTTTTAAAAAAGTAAATGGGTTTGTCACAAAACTAAAATTTAAAACTAAAGCTAAAAGTTGAGTTTAGGGTTGGATGTACAACTATACTCACTAACTCCCGGATCTATCCCCATAATCTTTATGTTTGTAATTCTCTTTTTTCTTTGCTTTCTCTCTATTAGTTTATAGTTTTTTTTTTTCCAGTCTCTTTTCATTTTTAATTTTTCTTTAAAAAATTTAAATTGAAGCTATGTAAGAACTCTATAACCAGTTTGTCATTTATTATTATTTGTACATATGCTTTAAAAAATTAAAAATTAAAAAAAAATAAAAAAAATAAACGTATCTAAGAGAAACTAGCAAACCTGGGGACAGCATGCGACAGCGCCCGCAATAAGCAACGATAACTAGCGACAAGCCAGCTGTCGCCGAGAAATTTCAATCCAGTTGAATTCTCAGCGACGCGGTGAGATCCACTATGATGTTTGGAAGACTCCTCACGATCATGCCTGTGACACCTGGCAAACTGTCGGCGACAGCCTGGTCGCTGGCAGTCGCCTTAAAATCGCCTAAAGTGGGACAGGCCCTTTATTTCACTCACATATTTAAACCGTAATGATGTATTCTTAATGTTTTATTGTTTTATGCTTATTCTTAATTGTTTACTGTATGTTCGTGTTGTTACTTGCGTGCGGAGCACCAAGGCACATTCCTTGTATGTGTACATACTTGGCCAATAAACTTATTCATTCATACATTCATTCAGAGAGCTTCCAACTAGGAATCTTCTTCTGGAACACAGTAAAAGCAGGAGGTTTATCACCGATTCCTGTTGATCCCTGTTGCCATTCTTGTTTAGCTTCCACTCGGCCAGCAAGACTGGGGAAATAAGATGTTGGAGTCAGATCATGCTGAAAGAGGAAATCACTCATTAAGGAAAAGATTTATGTGTAGGAAGGAACTGCAGATGCTGGTTTATGCTGGAGTAACTCAGCAGGATAAAATGCTGGAGTAACTCAGCAGGACAGGCAGCATCTCTGGAGAGAATGAATGGGTGACGTTTTGGTTTGAAAGAAGCATCTCGACCCGAACCGGCACCCATTCCTTCTCTCCTGAGATGCTGCCTGTCCCGCTGAGTTCTCCACCATTTTGTGTCTTATCTTCAAGGAAAGGATTTACTTGATCATAATGACATACAACCAAGTGAAACAATGTTTGGGCCTGTGAACTCTCGTGGGGCGTGTGTTTCAGAGGGCTGGGGAGAAGCCCAGATGTCCAAATAGCAGTGGGGAGTGAATTTATGCAGAATGTATTTACAGATTTGGTTTGTTTCTTTCTCCAGTGCACAACAAAGGAGCAGTCAGTTAACAAAGAAACGGGCAGTTCCCAATCAGGTAAGAATAAGGAGTCCTCGCATCAGGCCACACACAGGTCACCAGTACCTTTGCATGTTATAGCAGATTTGGGTATGCTCTAATGAGTGAATGCGTAACATTTGGGCATGTGTGATGCTTGTGCACTGGTGGGATGGAATACTTTATTGTCACCTGTGACAAGACGCAGTGAAATTCTTTGCTTGCATACCCAAGGTGTGCAAATAGAGGCCAACTATGGCGCTGACAAAAGCACGCTGGCTCCTCCTTTGTACTTCCCCTCCACGCCGCGTCCTCCATTGCCCATTGTTCTCCCCCTCCCTCAAAGCGGTGCCCCCACGACGGGTCCTCCATCGTCCGTTGTTCTTCCCCCCCCCCCCACCGAGGCCCCATCACCGCAAGGCTCCACCACCATCATGGTGGAACGTGTGTGAATCATTTTAACTGAGCTTTATAGTTCACTGCATTCAGTCACTATGGGACGAGTGAGATATTGGGTACAGCAGGCCACTGCCAGTTGCACATATCTCCCGTCTACCCTCGTGCCATGGCCTCTCCAAGTGTGACAGTGTGAGAAGGCACTGCTTGGAAAAGCAATGGCGAAGCAACACTTTCCGTCAGCCTCGCTGGAGCACCTGTGGATGTGGAAACGGGGGTGGCTTAATGCCCTCTCCACCTCCTCCCCAATCCACTGCCAGATTCATTGTGTCACATCACCACCTCCTGCTGCCCTGCACGTGCACGGCAGGCCCTTGATCCGTACCAATGCTCTTGTACCCCAGAAAATATTGCCCTCTCTCTTCCCTTGTCCTCTTGCAATATACGCTTGATCCCCACCTATGCCCACTCCTTGTTAAGCAACACTGCCAATGTCCTGGAACTAAAGAGCTCAGCCTCCCACTCCCCGACCATCGCCCACCCCTGTCCCCCGTGCCTCTGAGCATACTTTCCCCTCCCGGCCTGTGCACCCCCTCCCTTCTCAGCTACTTCTCCCCTTGCCCACACCTTTCCTCCAAGGCTATTACATCACTTGTTTCCCCCCCCTGCCCTCTCGGTCGCCATGCTGTGGCAGGGATTGCTGGGAGAATGTGCCTGTTGTGACCACTGGGAGCTGGTTGTTAAAGCAGGGATATTTCACGTGTTTGGGGCTTGGATGGTATAATAACAGCATGTCCTTTTGTTTTCTCTCCTTACTGACCCTGCTGCGACTCTTCATTTCTCTCTTTGCCCCCTTTTCACTCTTACCCCCCTCCCCACTCATGCACTTTCCTCTGATATTCCAACTCTTTTAAACTGTAACACTGCTAAAGGGTGAGATCTTGGTGAGTACCGTTTGTGTTGTGTGTTGCTGTAGCTTAGATGTTAATCCAGCCTGTCTCGTGTGAGAGGAGGTTTAGATTCGGGGTTGCCCACCAAACGCTTCCCACTGATGATCCATCATCAGCTGATTGCCTTCTAGGTTTTGGTTTCTTTCGCTGCTCTTGACATCAGATCATCCAAGCTCTCAAATTCACTCTTCGGTTAAATGCAAGGCTGTAACTTTGCTAAATTGGCATGTATTCCCCAACTGGTGGTGGGGTAGCAGGTCAAGACTCCATCAACAGCAGCCATTGGATTGTGGAATCTGCTCTTGCTACTGGAACTTCCCAGTCCATCTGCCGTCCAGTTCTTTGGTGGAGTTGGGATGCTACCAGCTTGTTCCGCTCTCTGACTTTGTAGGTGATACAGTCACGGCTCCAGGGCCTGTCGCCGATTGCAAGGCTTGGGTCCGGTTAAATTAATTCCACAATTTAGTCCTGAAAATGGCAAAAACTCCGAGCAAACCTAACAACAGTACAGAGAGTGGCAGCGCTTCACACTTTATCCCATCCACTAATCCTGTTTGCCCTCCTCCTCCGCTATATTTGGAATCTTCTTTGGGTCTCTTTGCCCCTTGGCCTAACATCCATGCACTCAGGAACAGTCCACCTGCTTCTCTCCGCAGTAGCCCCATCTCACTCCCTTCCTCAGTCGGCTTTTCAGAACCACACGTCTGTTCTCCATTCTACCTCATCTCCGATTTCTCCATCATTCTCCCCCCCCCCCCCCCTATCAATAGTCTTTCTTTCTCAGTGCTCCACTGTCACCCACCACCCTCTCCCATCTGATTTGACTCATTTGGGTGAAGAGGCGAGAAAGAAATTCTATCAATTGGGGAGTGAAAGGTTGATTACCGTGGGAGTAATCTGGGCGAGGGAGGAAAGAGGTGGTTCTGAAGTTCTGGAGATGGCGGGATGGGGATCTGTGAGAAGCAAGCGAGACCCTGAGAGATTGGATGTCAGGTCAGAGTCCAAGGTGGCAAATAGCTCTGGTACTGGTATTGCCTTTGCTGTAAGCAGATCGACCCTGGCCCTCCTGATTGTACCAAGGTAGCTAACTAACCAAGTGTGCGTTGGATTAACACATCTGTTTTGTATTACATGTCTCCGTAAAATTGACAGGCAATGATAATCTGTCCCGGTCTGGTTATGACTATGACCGGGTGTTTGCACCGTTTAGTCCAGATCTGATTAATGGTGTTGTTTCGATGCTTTCTAACCACTGTGAAGTTGCTGAGATGTTGTCCTGGGTTGAAGCCAGGTTCACCTGTACGGATCTCCTCTCCCTACCTCCCCACACCCCACCCTCGTGTTAAGCCATTTGTGTGGAGGTATTTGCTGTGTCGTGGGTCAGGGTGTTGAGGGTGAATTGGCCATTATCAGTTGCCCCTAATGTGTAGATGAGTGGTAGACTCTGGGGGTAGAGGTCTTTGATGGCCAGGGGGGAGAATAACAGGGGTTTGAGTAGGACTCGCGTAAACATTGGTGCTGAATGTCCAGCGTGGTCTTTGTGGACTAAGGGTCATTTCCATTCTCCTTATAACTCAATATCAGGCTATAAAATGGCTGTTGATTCTGGGATAGTGTGGAAGGATGGGATAGTGTGGAAGGATGGGATAGTGTGGGATTCTGGGATAGTGGTGGCTGGAGCAGGGGCAATGGTGGGGAGGCTGGTTTTGGGAATCTACGGTTGATACAGGGAAGGGTATTCACAATGGGGTCAGGCCCATGGGATTGGGAGATCATTCGGAAGGTGGAAATAGTTCTGGGGGTGAGGTGGAGGACTGTGTTTGAAGTAGAGGGGGGGGGTCTGGGACCCAGAGCTGGGCCACTCTGAGGCATGGCAGGTGTTGATCATCCTGCTGATTGTTTCCAGGTTATCCGCAGGGGTTGGATCACCATCAGCAACATCAGCCTCATGAAGGGCGGCTCCAAAGAGTACTGGTTTGTGCTGACAGCAGAGTCGCTCTCCTGGTACAAGGACGATGAGGTGAGCTGTTTGCATCAGTTTTTGTTGTTTTCAGTGAAGGAACGGCAGAGGATGTCGAGTTTGATGGCGGGTCATTGTTGTTTTTCGAAGCAGGACAAGACATCCTTTCGTAACGAGAAGAGCTCTAATTCACTCTTTTTTCAGATATACACTTATTTTGGTCACAAACCCTTCCCCTGAACGTTTAGACATTTCCAGCAAGCAAGGCCATTTAGCCCATCACGTCTATGCCAATAGTGGAAACGTTGTCCATTATAATCCTACTTGTTGACAAAGGCTCCAAGTGTTTATCCAGTGTGTTGAGCATTTCTGCCTCCTCTAGCTTTGTGAGCATTGAGTACCTGACCCTCGTCACTGTTTCAATAGACAATAGGTGCAGGAGGAGGCCATTCAGCCCTTTGAGCCAGCACCACCATTCAATGTGATCATGGCTGATCATGTTCCTGAGGGTTTCCTGCAACCCCAACTGGTCTCAGTCTCCCAACTCAAAGTTAATTGTTTATTTCTCTTGCCTTCTCCTTGTTAACCAATCTTCACTGTTTGCCAGTGTAATATTCCTAATACTGCATACTCTAATATTAGTTTCTATATTATTATTCTACATTAATAATCTCTTGTGTGGCATCTTGTTATAGACTTGGATCCCACATAGTCCACATCAGTTGATTTCCTTTTTCTCTGACTATTATGCTAGTTACAAATATTCCAACAGATTTGTCAAACATGATATTTTTAAGCCAGAGATAGATAGATTCTTGATTAGTGCGGGTGTCAGGGGTTATTGGGAGAAGGCAGGAGAATGTGTTAGGAGGGAGAGATAGATCAGCCATGATTGAATGGCAGAGTAGACTTGATGGGCCGAATGGCCTAATTCTGCTCCAATCACTTATGATTTCTCCATTTTGACTCGATGGAATCCTATGTCTGTTGTAGAAGTGGCCTGTTCCTTAATAATAATTTTTTTGCATTTCCCTTACTACTGCTATCAGGAAACAATCCAGTGGTTTCACAGTTTATGGTACTAAGGCTTGTCTGGTTTTATTTAAAACTCCAGCTATCTTTTGCTTTTGGATAATTTATTAAATTACCAGACTCGCTGCCAGAATGTTGACGGTGTTCCGATGAATCCCACGGTTTAGATAACACCTTTCAGAATTTATTTTCAGAGTCCCAGGAAGAACGTTTCCACCAGCACCCGACTTTAGAGATACAGCGCAGAAATAGACTCTGATCAGCGATCACCCCATGCTCCAACACAGCCCTGCACAGAATGGGAATTTAACAATTTTACCAAAGTCAATGGCCCCACAAACCTTTATGTCTTTGGAATGTGGGAGGAAACCGGGGCACCCGGAGAAAACCCACTCGCGTCACGGGGAGAACGTACAAACTCCATACATAGAAACATAGAAAATAGGTGCAGGAGTAGGCTATTCGGCCCTTCGAGCCTGCACCGCCATTCAATATGATCATGGCTGATCATCCAGCTCAGTAACCTGTACCTGCCTTCTCTCCATACCCCCTGATCCCTTTAGCCACAAGGGCCACATCTAACTCCCTCTTAAATATAGCCAATGAACTGGCCTCAACTACCTTCAGTGGCAGAGAATTCCACAGACTCACCACTCTCTGTGTGAAGAAATGTTTTCTCATCTCGGTCCTAAAAGACTTCCCCCTTATCCTTAAGCTGTGACCCCCAGTTCTGGACTTCCCCAACATCGGGAACAATCTTCCCGCATCTAGCCTCTCCAACCCCTTAAGAATTTTATATGTTTCTATAAGATCCCCCCTCAGTCTTCTAAATTCCAGCGAGTATAAGCCTATCCAGCGAGTATAAGCCTCGTTTGCAACATCCGTAGTCAGGATCGAACCCGGATCTCTGGTGCTGTGAGGCAGCAACTCTACCCATGCACCACTGTGCCGCCCCCATCTCTTTAACCAGCTGTCTGCATAATCTTTTTGTCTGTCACACTTGTGCATGATGCTGTGAATGTCCTTTAGTTCCCTACCTGTTGAGATCCTGTTAATTTAATCAACATCCCACCTACCTGTGCTGTGCTGTGCTGTCTTTCCTGATATTCCTCATCTTCACCCTATGCAGCCGACCCATCCACCGTGTAATGGACCTGATTCCTCGGGTGAGTACAGCCAGCATTGTTGCCCTCACTTGTGAGCACCACCAAGCAGCAATTTGAGAGCAGGATGCACTTGGGATTTCTGCACTGGCTGCCTGAAGGTGGTGTCTGTCCTGCAGTCACTACTCCCCCTCTGACTGCTCATACTTGGACTGCAGGCCGACCATCCCCTGAAACGTGCCATCCATGCAGCCCTTAGCCTCAGTGTTGTTGCAGTGACTCCAGTGCCAGTCGTGTTCAAAGACCAGGGTGTGGCAGGCTGCCAGTTTGCTAAACGATTATGTGATTGTTACAGGAGAAAGAGAAGAAGTACATGCTGCCTCTCGACAACCTGAAGCTGAAGGATGTGGAGAAAGGGTTCATGTCCACTAAGCACATCTTTGCACTCTTCAACACAGAGCACAGGTCAGTGTCTGCAGTCCCCACTGCTACCCTGTGTGGCCAGTGGAATATTAGCACAGTGGGTTTTGGCCCAACACCAACAAAATGTGACCTGGGCCCCATGCTCTTTAGTTTAGTTTAGAGATACAGCGCGGAAACAGGCCCTTCGGCCCACCGTGTCCACATCGACCAGTGATCCCCGCACATTAACACAAGCTTGCACACACTAGGGACAATTTACGCTTATACCAAGTATACAAACCCAAGCCAATTAACCTACAAACCTGTACGCCTTCGGAGTGTGGGAGGAAACTGAAGACCTCGGAGAAAACCCACGTGTTCACAGGGAGAAACTCCGTACAGACAGCACCCGTAGTTGGGATCAAACCCGGTGCTGTAAGGCAGCAACTCTACCACTGCTCCACTTGTGGACTAATGCTCGGCTTCTTGTCGGGCCAGTGTAACAGACCATTTGTTGGGTGTAGCACAGTTACTTGGTGACAAGTGCTGAAGATTGATGGTCTTTTCTCTTCTCTTTAGGAATGTTTATAAAGACTACCGGCAGATCGAGCTGGCGTGCGAGTCCCAGGAGGATGTGGACAGTTGGAAGGCTTCTTTCATGAGGGCTGGTGTCTATCCAGAGAGGGAGAATGTAAGGTTCAGCTTGGTGTATGTGACAGTCACCTCTCCAGACCGAGAAGCTCGGATTTGCCATCCCCTCATCACTGCATGTTGAGCCTCTGTAAAAGTTGCTCCTTCCTTGCATTCAGACCTGGCTCCATCCACTTGGTCAAGGAACATTAAAACGCAGTCAGTCCGAAACCTCCTCCAAAATACTAAAGATGTTGGGAACGAAAATGAACTTTCAAGACTGAGACCAATAATGTAGAGGGAGGAACTACAGATGCTGGTTTAAACCGAAGGTAGACACAAAAAGCTGGAGTAACTCAGCGAGACAGGCAGCATCTCTGGAGAAAATGAATAGGTGGTGTTTCAGGTCAAGACCCTTCACACTGAGCAGTCTGAAGAAGGGTCTCGACCCGAAACGTCACCTATTCCTTTTTTCCAGAGATGCTGTCTGACCCGCTGAGTTACTCCAGGTTTTTTTGTGTATCTAGGGGGAAGGATGTTGGCTGGGGGACTGTGTTCTGGAGGGCCACAGCATTGAGGAGAGACTGGAGGTGGTGGTACTGTGAGGGATGCAGTCACTCAAACTGAACTACAATTTACCTCTTTTGTGACCCTCGGACTGTCCTTGGTCGGACTTTGCTGGCTTTACCTTGCACTAAACGTTATTCCCTTATCGTATATCTATACACTGTTAATGGCTCGATTGTAATCATGTATTGTCTTTCCGCTGACTGGTTAGCACGCAACAAAAGCTTTTCACTGTACAGATGCTCCCCGGCTTACGATGCTTCGACTTACGATATTTCGACTTTACGATGATGCAAACGGCAGTGACCCGTGGCGACCCGCAGCTCGCTTCCGGCCACGTGATCGCGTGTATTAAATGCATTTCGACTTACGATGTTTTCGGATTGCGATGGGTTTCTCGGAGCGTGACCCCGTCGTAAGTTGGGAGCCCCTGTACCTCGGTACAGGTGACAATAAAACTAAACTGAACCGAAACTAACTGCTGGTATTGGTCCACAGGCAGAGAATGAGGAGGCTGGGAGCACTTCAGATACGTTTTCAATGGACCCACAGCTGGAGCGGCAGGTGGAGACGATTCGCAACTTGGTGGATTCCTACATGGGCATCGTCAATAAGTCGATCAGGGACCTGATGCCAAAGACCATCATGCACCTCATGATCAACAATGTAATTTGACCGTGATCAGCCGGGGTTGTGTGTGTGTGTGTGAGAAGTGAATGTGGAGTTGTGTGTGGGTGGGGAGTGAGGGAGACAGTCAGCTGGGGAGTGGGTGGGTATTTTTGAGATGGGCGATGTTATGTGGAGGGGTAGACAACGTGTGCTTAGCTTAGAGAAACAGCGCAGAGATAGTCCCTTCAGCCCTCCAAGTCCACACCGACCACGATCCCTGCACATTAACGCTATCCTAGGCACACTAGGGACAATTTTACATTTATACCAACCCAATTAACCTACAAACCTGCACGTCTTGGGAGTGTGGGAGGAAACTGAAGATCTCGGAGAAAACCCAAGGGATCACGGGGAGAATGTACAGACAAGCACTTGTAGTCGGGATCGAAATCGGCTCAGGCGCTGCAAGGCAATAGCTCTACCGCTGTGCCACCGTGCCGCCCTAGTGTGCAGTGGGGAAGGATGTGTGCATGATGGGGTAGGTCATGCGTGAGTGAGGGGTATCAAGCATGCACAGTGCAGAGGGATGTAGAGGGTGAGGGGTATGAGAGTGGCTGCAATGTGCCTATAGGGGAAGGGCTAGATCATGTTTGGCGGAGGGGAGGGGAGGGGAGAAGGGAGGGGAGGGGAGGGGAGAAGGGAGGATAGTGATGGTGGTTTAGTTGAGACAGTACGGAAACAGGCTCTTTGGCCCACCGAGTCCTCACCGACCAGCAGTCCACACTACCCTACACACACTCGGGACAATCTTTTCACATTTATACAGTAGATCCGGTAAGGATCCTCGGGGGTAAAAATATTTTGGGTGTCACTGGTGGCTGGGCTGGTGAGGGTTCGGGCACTTACCCCCAACTCCCCCGGTCAGGCGAGTCATTGGATACCATGTGTAAGCATGTCCTTCCTTGTGACAGACCAAGGACTTTATCCTGGCCGAGCTGCTGGCTTACCTGTACTCCTCCACGGACCAAAACAGCTTAATGGAGGAATCTGCGGAGCAGGCCCAGAGACGGGACGACATGCTGCGGATGTACCACGCCATCAAAGAGGCCCTGCACATCATTGGGGACATCAGCACCAGCACCATCAGCGCCCCCCTGCCCCCGCCAGTGGACGACTCCTGGCTGTCCACTCAGTCCGCGGGACACAGGTAGGCCAGCCGACAGGTGCATCCACACAGGCCAGCCGATAGGTGTATCCACACAGGTAGGCCAGCCGACAGGTGTATTCGCACCGGCCAGCCGACAGGTGCATCGAGAGCTTGGATAGAGTGGATGTGGGGAGGATAGACAATAGGTGCAGGAGGAGGCCATTCGGCCCTTCGAGCCAGCACCGCCATTCAATGTGATCATGGCTGATTATTCTCAATCAGTACCCCGTTCCTGCCTTCTCCCCATCTCTATCTAGCTCTCTCTTGAATGCGTTCAGAGAATTGGCCTCCACTGCCTTCTGAGGCAGAGAATTCCACAGAGGATGTCTCCACTAACAGAAGAGTCTAGGACCAGAGGGCACAGCCTCAGAATAAAAGGATGTTCCTTTAGGAAGATGAGAAGGAATTTCTTCAGTCAGAGGGTGGTGAATCTGTGGAATTATTTGCCCCGGAAGGCTGCAGAGGCCCAAGTCAGAAGGTATTTTAAAAGCAGAGATAGATAGATTCGTGATTGGCACGGGTGTCCGGGGTTATGGGGAAGATGGCAGGAGAATGGGGTTAGATGAGAGTGAGATCAGCCATGATTGAATGGCGGAGTAGACTGGGTGGGTCGAATGGCCTTATTCTGCTCCTATCACTTATGACAGGAGGGGAGTGCGGCCTGACATTTGGAAGCGGGGAGCAAATTCCTTTGTACCACAGCCAGGCAACTCTTTCACCCACTCTGTTGGGTGGTTACACGCTATCCCTCTGGAGAGGGGTGTTGGCGCCGTGGGTTCAGGGTCATTGGGTTAGCAGGGTGATGTTGGCACCCATAATGGTAGAGGGTCATTGAGCTGGCAACGAGATGTTGGGTGCGGTGTTGATGTGTGAGGTGATGGGGGTATCAATGCAGGAACATGAGGGTGTTGCCGCGGCTATCCTCCAGGGTGAAACATAGAACATAGAACTTAGAAAATAGGTGCAGGAGTAGGCCATTCAATATGATCATGGCTGATCATCCAGCTCAGTAACCTGTACCTGCCTTCTCTCCATACCTCCTGATCCCTTTAGCCACAAGGGCCACATCTAACTCCCTCTTAAATATAGCCAATGAACTGGCCTCAACTACCTTCTGTGGCAGAGAATTCCACAGACTCTGTGTGAAGAAATGTTTTCTCATCTCGGTCCTAAAAGACATCCCCCTTATCCTTAAGCTGTGACCCTTGGTTGTGGACTTCCCCAACATCGGGAACAATCTTCCCGCATCTAGCCTGTCCAACCCCTTAAGAATTTTATATGTTTCTATAAGATCCCCCCTCAGTCTTCTAAATTCCAGCGAGTACAAGCCTAATCTATCCAGTCTTTCTTCATATGAAAGTCCTGCCATCCCAGGGAGGCACAGGAAGGGCTTGGGGCAATGTCCACCTTGGGGAGCAGGATGTGTGGGGTTGATGCAGCTTGCAATGCTGGGATTGGGATTGTACCTGTGGTCTCCTTCGCTCCCACAGCCCGAGACCTCAGCGCCGGCCGCACTCAGTGGTGGGGCCGCCCAGCAGACCTCCAGGGGTACGAGGACCAACTCCGGGGCCCCCGTTGAATGCCACCCCATTGCAGGCATTTGGAGCTCCTCCCATCCCGTCAAGACCGATGCCCACGAACGATGTCTTTGGGGCCCCTCCACAGATTCCCTCCCGGCCGGCACGGATTCCACCCGGACCGCCAGGGCTGCCCAGGTAGGTGGAAACCCTTCCCTCTGATCCAGCTTTGTGTGCACGCACCCGGAGAAGCTGCAGCTGGGAAGGAGAGGTGTTCATCTCTTCTAGAATTTGCCTGGTGTCTGTCTGCCTGTTTCTCCGGCAGGTTCCTATCTGATGGAGGCTCATTCACTTCTCTGCCTGTATGGTCATGGGCTTGTAACTGCTAGTCTCATGGAGCTCTTCCCATGATGTCCATCTGCCTGTGTCTCGGCTGGGTTCCTATCTATCAGTGCATCAGGGAAGATACCTGTCTCAGGGATAAGAGAGGCTCGTCCACATCTATCTGTCTGGTCTTGGGCATCTAACTACAGATGCTGGTTTATAGACAATAGACAATAGGTGCAGGAGGAGGCCATTCGGCCCCAAGCCAGCACCGCCATTCAATGTGATCATGGCTGATCATTCTCAATCAGTACCCCGTTTCTGCCTCCTCCCCGTACCCCCTGACTCCGCTATCCTTAAGAGCTCTATCCAGCTCTCTCTTGAATGCATTCAGAGAATTGGCCTCCACTGCCTTCTGAGGCAGAGAATTCCACAGATTCACAACTCTCTGACTTAAAAATCTTTTTCCTCACCTCAGTTCTAAATGGCCTACCCCTTATTCTTAAACTGTGGCCCCTTATTCTGGACTCCCCCAACATTGGGAACATGTTTCCTGCCTCTAACGTGTCCAACCCCCTAATAATCTTATACGTTTCGATAAGATCTCCTCTCATCCTTCTAAATTCCAGTTTAAATCGTAGACCCAAAATGCTGGAGTAACTCAGCGGGACAGGCAGCGTCTCTGGAGAGAAGGAACGGGTGACGTTTTGGGTCGAGACCCTGCTTCTGACTTTGCAGTGGCTGTTGAAATGAACCCTGATTTGCTCCCGTGTCTTGACCCCATTATATTGACCCCCGTTTTGTTTTGTCTCCTGCAGCAGAAGACCACCCGCTGCTCCGAACCGGCCCACAATTATCCGGACATCCGAGCAATCCCTACTGGATTAAACAGTGGGATTTATCCTGTGAAGCATTTTCTTGTAGGCTATAGTTGATTAGCCCGACCTTTGCCTATTTGACCGCTGAGGGGCATTAGCGATGTGATCCACAGGGCTGCATTTTCCCAAGTGTAATCCCGATCTCTTGCCTTTTCACTCAAGCTGGAAGCACTAAGAAGATTATAACTGAACTTTATTTAAACAAAGATTTACCTCTTGGTTTTGTTTCCCTGAACACCAGACTCTAGGACATGATATCTCTCACACGTTGCTCCTCTGATCTGCCCTGTTGAGAAACTTTGCACTTGCCAAATAAGCAGCAAAATTGTTTTCTGCCTTTTCCCCGCTTCCTGGTTCACAGTGCCACTGTATGTGAATGAGTTGTAACCACACGACGACCCATCTCTGGGCATCTTCTGCATTGCTACTGCCTCTCAAACCCGAAGCCAGTAGCCCAGGAACCTTGCTCCATCCCATCTCTGTTCCACTGCTGCAAGGAGTAATGGGAGCCTCAACGGTTCCGGGATCCTGACCTGAGATTTGTGGCGTTTAATGATCCCGCAAAACGGGTTTGGGATCGTGAATGCCGTGACGTTGGAGCGGTCAGCGAGCGGGAATTGTGCAGGATGAATTGAGGGGATGCAGCAACCTACCCCCTGGACAAAGGAGGGGGCTGTAAGGCAGGAGTGGGGGGGGGGGGGGGAGGGGGATGGTTTTGATGGGATGGAGTGGGAAGCGGTGCTGGTAAAGTATGACTGAGTGAGATCTCTGACTGGCGATGATGCTAGAGGGGGTTGTGCTGAGAGCAATGCTGAGAGTCCGTGCACAGACTGGTGCAAGCAGGGGTCCACCAGTGGCTGATTGCTGTATCCTCTTGGCAGAGAATCAGTCAGTGCCATCTGACTTCCAATTTAACGCCAGATTCCAGGGTTTAAAGGAGGCAAGGTTCATGGACCCAAGGTCACGCGGATGAGTGTGGAGTTGTTCGCAGACATAGTCGTCCTACTTCCTATGGGATCTACCTTTGTGCCTCGTTTATTTCTAGTTTACTACTACCTGAGAAAGGACTTGGCGGATGGATCTCAAGCCATCCAGTTACGCCCCTTTTAGCTGTTGCAAGTAGAGTTCATGTCAGCTTTACTTGAGCTGAATATCATGCTGGAAATAAGATGTCCACACTGTAGGTGGGACTTAATACTAATTAACCTGCTCCATATCTGAGCTTTGTCCCAGCTTCCAGCACTGGTTAGGAAGCTGGAATCTGTGTTCCTGACTGTTTTCACAAGTATAATTTCTTGTTGTAAATAACCCATTCATTGATTGTGACAATATTCAGCTACAATATTCAGTGTTGTCAGTTGTCTGTCCTATCAGCTACTGCTAAACAAAACCTATTCCCCTGTTACAAACTGGGCATTAACTTCTAACCTACAGCATTCTCTGTGCAAAGGAAGTTTACTGTAGTCTTCACAAAGAACAAGTCATCAAACTAGGACACAAACAAAAATCAGGAACAGTGTAAGAATAGAGCTTCCTCTAGACTGTAATCGATTTTTTCCTCTCTCCTTATCCTTCCCACTCACCATCCTAAAACCATCAAATTCAAAAGTCCAGGGTAATGTTATCCAAAGCAGAAGGGAACAGCATTTGAGAGTCGTCTGTACATTCGATGGGAGTGGGTTAAAAGCAAGATTCGCCCAATCCTACCCTAGAAATTGTTAGTTCAGATATCCTAATGGTCTTGCAGTCCTGCTGTTGGTGGGAGCAGTTTTATATAAAATATATATATTAGTTATTGAATCAAAACTAATTTCTCTCACTTTTTTAGAGGGAGAATCTGCTGGGTCTAATCCTTGAAACTTTATCACTATTGCAATAAAGAGAATGAAACTCTTGCAGTGTGGGGCAGGGGTTCTACAGTTTCAGGAGATTTTGCACCAAACTCCTGGTAGTTTTTGTAATATAAATGGCAAAATCTGATCAGCGATCTTTCCATTCTAATTTCTAGAAGAAAAAAAATAACTGAATTAATTAACTGTTTTACAAAATAGTGACAGATCTTTTCCAATGATTATTTCATCAAATGTTCAGATCGGGGTTCTGTTTCATCTAACAGATACCTGAGAATGTTCTCTCCTCTGCTGTGTGATTCTATTGACTGTTAACTGATTTGAAATGAAGTGCCTGCATTCTGTACGGTAATGAATTGAAATAAAGGGATCGACAGTGGAAGGAGATTTCCTTGTGTCTCTTTGTTCTGTTTTCCTTTTATTCCTGACTTTCTTTTCTTGGGGAAAATCTTGCATCAAGCTGGCAATGGTGAAGGGCTGGTGAATTAAAGCAATAACCGCAAATCATATCATATCATATCATATATATACAGCCGGAAACAGGCCTTTAGAATGAATGAATAAGTTTATTGGCCAAGTATGTGCAGATACAAGGAATGTGCCTTGGTGCTCCGCTCACAAATGACAACACAAACATACAGTTAACGATTAAGAATATGTGGGGCAATGTGGAATTCTTTGCCACAGAAGACGTTGGAGGCCAAGTCGATGGATATTTTTGCGGCAGAGATAGACAATAGACAATAGGTGCAGGAGGAGGCCATTCAGCCCTTCGAGCCAGCATCGCCATTCAATGTGATCATGGCTGATCATTCTCAATCAGTACCCCGTTCCTGCCTTCTCCCCATATCCCCTGACTCCGCTATCCTTAAGAGCTCTATCTAGCTCTCTCTTGAATGCATTCAGAGAATTGGCCTCCACTGCCTTCTGAGGCAGAGAATTCCACAGATTCACAACTCTGACTGAAATTTTTTTTCCTCAACTCAGTTCTAAATGGCCTACTCCTTATTCTTAAACTGTGGCCCCTTGTTCTGGACTCCCCCAACATTGGGAACATGTTTCCTGCCTCTAACGTGTCCAACCCCTTAATAATCTTATACGTTTCGATCAGATCTCCTCTCATCCTTCTAAATTCCAGTGTATACAAGCCTAGTCGCTCCAGTCTTTCAACATATGACAGTCCCGCCATTCCGGGAATTAACCTAGTAAACCTACGCTGCACGCCCTCAATAGCAAGAATATCCTTCCTCAAAGGAGATAGTTAGATTCTCGATTAGTACGGGTGTCGGGGGTTATGGGGAGAAGGCAGGAGAGTGGGGTTAGGAGGGAGAGACAGATCAGCCATGTTTGAATGGCGGAGTAGTCTTGATGGGCCGAATGGCCTAATTCTACTTCTATGACTTATGACATGACCTTATATGATAGAAATGTGAAACAAAAATGAAAAATGCTGGAAATAATCAGCAGGTTCATGCAACATCTGCTGGAGGAGAAAGTTCATTTCTGCGGCTAGGAGCCAGCGTTTTTTTGTTGTTGTTTTTAAGGGTTTTCTGCTTTTGTGGAGTGTTTGGGGCTGAGGTAGGACATTAATGTGACAAGAAACTGATACAGAGATATGTTGAGAGGATCGAAAATGGGTTTAGACTTGCTTGTGATCTTGGGAGTTTTGCTTAGCTTCAAGATGGCGCACAACCAAAGTGACTATTTGCATGCTAGCCACAGAAGCAGATCTACAATCACATGTTGCAATCGGTCCACACTCTTAGATCTCTACTACAGCAACATTTCTTAACACTGTAAATGGCTCGATTGTAATCATGTATTGTCTGGACAGCACGCAACAAAAGCTTTTCATTGTACCTCGGTACATGTGACATAAACTAAACTGTATGACTGTACTTTTCCAGTCACCAGAGCTGCATTTTCTAGAGTTCAGTTTCCTGCATGCACAATGTAGGTTGTTATTAGAGAAATTATTTAAAATATAATTATGTCTCATGTATAAAATCATGAGAGGAATAGATCTGGTAGATGCACAGAGTCTCTTGCCCAGAGTAGGTGAATCGAGGACCAGAGGACATAGGTTTAAGGTGAAGGGAAAAGATTAAATAGGAATCTGAGGGGTAACTTTTTCACACAAAGGGTGGTAGGTGTATGGAACAAGCTGCCGGAGGAGGTAGTTGAGGCTGGGACTATCCCAACGTTTAAGAAACAGACAAGTACATGGATAGGACAGGTTTGAAGGGATATGGACCAAACGCAGGCAAGGTGGGACTAGTGTAGCTGGGACATGTTGGCCGGTGTGGGCAAGTTGGGCCGAAGGGCCTGTTTCCACGTTGTGTCACTTACAATTATACAGTGCGGAAGGCATTCAGCCCATCGTACCTGTGCTCATTAGCTGCCCGTCTATTTCCTCATCTTATCTTATATTTGCCCTGTGAGGACAGGATTTTCTGCCATTGGCAAGACTCCCACTGTCAGAATCGCATCATTTTTAAATGTCATTAAAACATCCCTCATTGTCACCCATTGGACTAGGCTGTTCTCTTACTGTTGATAGAATGCCAAGATTAAGACGAGGCCAAAATAATCCTCAAATGTAAATACTTTAGCTTTTCTACATTTTATCACTTTGTGTCCATCTCCTGCAGTGCCTTCAAGTCCCCTACTCTCAGCTCCTCACACACAAACTTTGTGAGTCTGTAACACAAACCACCTCCAGGAATTAAGTGTCAGTGTGCGGGGATCGCTGGTCGGTGTGGACTCGGTGGGCCGAAGGGCCTGTTTCCACGCTGTGTCTCTAAACTAAACATTAACTTTTAAATATTTTATTGCATTCCCCATCAAATCAACTCCTTCCACTAAAGCCCATCTTAGCTTTACTCCCCTTCGGTCCCAATAGACAATAGGTGCAGGAGTAGGCCATTCAGCCCTTCGAGCCAGCACCGCCATTCAATGCGATCATGGCTGATCATTCTCAATCAGTACCCCGTTCCTGCCTTCTCCCCATACCCCCTCACTCCGCAATCCTTAAGAGCTCTATCCAGCTCTCTCTTGAAAGCATCCAACGAACTAGCCTCTTCTGCCTTCTGCCCAGACAAATCCTCCATGTTAACAAATAAAAACGTCAATCAATCCATTCCTTAAATTGACTCTTTATTTAATGACACTGTGCACTTCAAAATGGGATGAACTTCCAGACCTTCTCTCCCAATTTATTAACACCAGTAAACATGCAGATATCAATATCCATTCTTGGGCATATTCTGTTAAAGCATCCTTGTGCAGCACTGTCGGTACAATTCACTTCAATCTCACCCTCCTCCAAAATTCCAGCAAACATACCCCAAACCAAGGAACAGCCTGTGACTGGTCAGCCACTGCCACTTCACACCCCTACTTCAATTTACGGGTTCTTAAGTTAAGTATGAACTTTTGTCCAATCATCAAGGTGAAGGGAAAGGATTAAATAGGAATCTGAGGGGTAACTTTTTCACACAAAGGGTGGTGGGTGCATGGAACAAGCTGCCAGAGGAGGTAGTTGAGGCTGGGACTATCCCAACGTTTAAGAAACAAACAAGTACATGGATAGGACAGGTTTGAAGGGATATGGACAAAACACAGGCAAGGTTGGACTAGTATAGCTGGGACATGTTGACCGGTGTGGGCAAGTTGGGCCAAAGGGCCTGTTTTCACATTGTGTCACTATGACATTTATACAGTGCGGAAGGCATTCAACCCATCGTACCCGTGCTCATTAGCTGCTCGTCTATTTCCTCATCTTATCTTATATTTACCTTATCTTATATTTGCCCTGTGGGGACAGAATTTTCTGCCATTGGCAAGGCTCCCACTGTCAGAATCGCATCATTTTTAAATGTCATTAAAACGTCACCCATTGGACTAGACTGTTCTCTTACTGTTGATAGAATGCCAAGATTAAGACGAGGCCAAAATAATCCTCAAATGTAAATACTTTAGCTTTTCTACATTTTATCACTTTGTGTCTATATTTTGCATATGCAAAATGCACAGGTCGTGCAGCGGTAGAGTTGCTGCCTCACAGCGCCAGAGACCCAGGTTAAATCCTGACTATGGGTGCTGTCTGTATGGAGTTTGTACGTTCTCCCCGTGACCATGTGGATCTCCTCCAAGATCTTCAGTTTCCTCCCACACTCCAAAGAGATACAGGTATGCAGGTTAATTGGCTTCGGCAAAATTGTAAATCATCCCTAGTGTGTGTAGGATAGTGTTAGTGTGCGGGGATCGCTGGTCGGTGTGGACTCGGTGGGCCGAAGGGCCTGTTTCCGCGCTGTATCTCTAAATTAAACTAAATATGCAGTCAATGTACAGCCTACAAATTCGTAATCCTAATTCATAACGGAATTGTATGCTTGTTATCAGTAAACATGACTCGTTGATGTAGAACTTGTTCATTAACCTGTGAAGCTCCTCCTTTTCAAGCTTTCAGGTAAGCAATAAAAATGCTCTTATGCTGCTATTTAACATTAGTCTTTTCTCTTGTGTTTCGACGTCCATCTCCTGCAGTGCCTTCAAGATACGGCTGTTGACTGTGTCTCACATTACAAGCTGCGTACTTGGCCATTATCGTTACTTTAGTCCCCTACTCTCAGCTCCTCACACACAAACGTTGTGAGTCTGTGTAACACAAACCACCTCCAGGAATTAAGTGTCAGTGTGCGGGGATCGCTGGTTGGTGTGGACTCGGTGAGCCGAAGGGCCTGTTTCCATGCTGTGTCTCTAAACTAAACATTAACTTTTAAATATTTTATTGCATTCCCCATCAAATCAACTCCTTCCACTAAAACCCATCTTAGCTTTACTCCCCCCTCTGGCCCAGACAAATCCTCCACATCGACAAATAAAAACATCAATCAATCCATTCCTTAAATTGACTCTTTATTTAATGACACTGTGCACTTCAAATGGGATGAACTTCCAGACCTTCTCTCCCAATTTATTAACACCAGTAAACATGCAGATATCAATATCCAATCTTGGGCATATTCTGTAAAAGCATCCTTGTGCAGCACTGTCAGTACAATTCACTTCAATCTCACCCTCCTCCAAAATTCCAAACAACCCCAAAAATCCAGCAAACATACCCCAAACCAAGGAACAGCCTGTGACTGGTCAGCCACTGCCACTTCACACCTCTACTTCAATTTACAATTTCATAAGTTAAGTATGAACTTTTCTCCGATCATCAAAGAGACTTTTCAACATGTAGACCTGGACAAATGACACCGTCAACATCACGGCAAGATTGACCGCCGACCAAAAAGTCACTCGCCCCAAATTGCCCTCCTGCAGGTTGCGATCCCGGGCCTCAAAGGCTCGGAGAATTGCCTGGATCTGCATGCTCTTGCTCAGCTTGTTGTTCACGTTCCCAATCGCCTCCTGAGAAATGAGGGATAAATACGAGATGGTGAATACGAGATGGGGGGGAAAACACAGGCAGCAATCAGCTGGATACTATTTTACTTCTTAGAAACATAGAAACATAGAAAATAGGTGCAGGAGGAGGCCATTCAGCCCTTCGAGCCAGCACCGCCATTCATTGTGATCATGGCTGATCATCCACAATCAGTAACCCGTGCCTGCCTTCTCCCCATATCCCTTGATTCCACTAGCCCCTAGAGCTCTATATAACTCTCTCTTAAATCCATCAAGTGATTTGGCCTCCACTGCCCTCTGTGGCAGAGAATTCCACAAATTCACAACTCTGAGTGAAAAAGTTCCTTCTCACCTCAGTTTTAAATGGGCTCCCCTTTATTCTAAGACTGTGGTCCCTGGTTAGGGACTCCCCCAACATTGGGAACATTTTTCCTGCATCTAGCTTGTCCAGTCTTTTTATAATTTTATATGTTTCTATAAGATCCCCTCTCGTCCTTCTAAACTCCAATGAATACAAGCCTAGTCTTTTCAATCTTTCCTCGTATGACAGTCCCGCCATCCCAGGGATCAATCTCGTGAACCTACGCTGCACTGCCTCAATTACAAGGATGTCCTTCCTCAAATTAGGATACCAAAACTGTACACAATACTCCAGATGTGGTCTTACCAGGGCCCTATACAACTGCAGAAGAATCTCTTTACTCCTGTACTGAAATCCTCTCGTTATGAAGGCCAACATGCCATTAGCTTTCTTCCCATTTGGCAAACTCTGAGGAGAACTACATGGGATCCCAGGATGAACGGATTGTTGTGTCGAAAGGAACTGCAGATGCTGGTTTAAACCGAAGATAGACACAAAAAGCTGGAGTAACTCAGCGGGACAGGCAGCATCTCTGGAGAGAAGGAATGGGTGACGTCACCCATTACTTCTCTCCAGAGAAGCTGCCTGTCCGGCTGAGTTACTCCATCTTTTTGTGTCTATGGACAGATTGTTAGCAGGTGAAATTTGAGTAAATGAAAAGGTTTGGGAGGAAAAAAACTAGGCAAACATCATAAAAGTAGTCAGAGGGTGGTGAATCTGTGGAATTCTTTGCACAGAAGGCTGTGGAGGCCAAGTCAATAGATGGATTTAAGGCAGAGATAGGTAGATTCTTGATTAGTACAGAGGTTGTGGGGAGAAGGCAGGGGAATGGGTTTAGGAGGAAGAGATAGTTCAGCCACGATTGAATGCTGGAGTTGACTTGATGGGCCGAATGGCTCCTATCACATGATCTTCAACGATGTGCAGAAATTCGACCACTTACCTTGCTTACCAGAGGGTATAACACTGATTCCGACTCACCTTGATATCATCAATCTTAATATCTAGCATCTCCTCGGGTTCCACAATCTCTGACCAGTCCTCCTGAGCATCATCAAAAATCACCTCAAAGAAGATGAGCTTCTCGGAAATGGTGCTGAAGGAATTATCAAAGCAGATTTTGTAATCCCCATTCATTGTGGGCTCAATCCTGTGGAACAATAGAAATATCCTGAGTGAAAGATCCAAGGGTTGGCCTGTTGAGTCATATCTAAAGCATTGATTCATGGCTTCTAACATTTAAAACTGGCCCAAAGTGTTTCATGGGCAACCACCAGAAAAAAATTCCACATAGACATAGGAAGTCATTTGGAGAAGTTCAAACAATGTTAAGGGAGGCATTTCAGCTAACAGCTGAAAACACCATTGATAGTTGCAGAGTAATTTATGATCAGTTTAGTTTATTGTCACATGTATGGTGAAAGGCTTTTGTTGCGTGCTAACTAGCCAGTGGAAAGACTACATGATTACAATCGAGTCATTCGAATGTTTAGTGCAAGGTAAAGCCAGCAAAGTCTGATCAAAGATAGTCTGAGGGTCACCAATGAGGTAGCTAGGAGTTCAGCACTGCTCTCTGGATGCGGTAGGATGGTTCAGTTGCCTGATAACAGCTGGGAAGAAACTGCCCCTGAATCTGGAGGTGTGCCTTTTCAAACTTCTGTACCTTTTGCTCGATGGGAGAGGGGAGAAGAGGGAGAGGCCAGGGATGGGCAGAAGTGGAGGAGCATCGAGATCTGATGATCGTACGACGGGAGGGACCTGTCTACGGCAGGACTTGAATATAATATCTGTAAAAATGAGGCATTAAGGCCTCAAAAAGCAAAAAAATGCAAACAAAACCAAAAAAACGCAAATTGTAGAGATTTTCGAGAAGTCAGACAACATGTCTTTCTAGGAAGCTGTCTGACCTAGAGGTTTCAGCAATTCTGTTTTCATACAATATGCCACGTAAGACCACAACACCTAGAGATAGCAGTCTCTGCTATTGCTGGAGTCAGAGTGATCGCCTTCAGATAAAAGTGTTCATTACTTATATAATATTGCATCATGTTTCAATTCTTAATCCACATTTCTTTAATCCATCCCAAATGCGTAGCCACCAATTAACATATCACACATCAAGTACTTGGTAATCTTTTTCCACAAGAGAAATACTCATGGTGTAAAAGCAACCTAAAACATCCAGGAGCAAATACGGTAACTCACTTTTTAACCTGGAAAAACTCCACCATGGAAATTGATTAAAGACAATGTTACTGCTCCCAGTTATCATATCATATCATATCATATATATACAGCCGGAAACAGGCCTTTTCGGCCCTCCAAGTCCGTGCCGCCCAGCGATCCCCGCACATTAACACTATCCTACACCCACTAGGGACAATTTTTACATTTACCCAGCCAATTAACCTACATACCTGTACGTCTTTGGAGTGTGGGAGGAAACCGAAGATCTCGGAGAAAACCCACGGGGAGAACGTACAAACTCCTTACAGTGCAGCACCCGTAGTCAGGATCGAACCTGAGTCTCCGGCGCTGCATTCGCTGTTAAGAAGCAACTCTACCGCTGCGCTACCGTGCCGCCGTGTAGCAAGGAACTGCAGATGCTGGTATATGCTGAAGATAGACACAAAGTACTGGAGTAACTCAGCGGGTCGGGCAGCATGTCTGGAGAAAGAGGATGGATGACGTTTCTGGTCGGGATCCTTATTCAATTTATTGTGTCAGTTGACCCCATCCAAGGCTGTTGATTCTGCAATTTATTTGGGAATTATACAGTTTGGGGAGGGAATAAAACTGGAAACCCAGCCTGAGAATAGAGAAAATTTGTGTAGGAAGGAACTGCAGATGCTGGTTTAAACTGTAGACCCAGAAAACTGGAGTAACTCAGCGGGTCAGGCAGCATCTCAGGAGAAAAGGAATAGGTGACGTTTCGGGTCGAGACCCTTCTTCAGACCTTCCACAAAACGTGGCCAGCTTTGTGAGAGTTCTGGGTGGCCTGCAGAGTCAAATAGCCAAACAAAGTTCATAAGTGAAGAATGGCCATTACCAGAGCGGGGCTGGTGCTGATGCTGGGAACATACTCCTGCTTTCAGCAGCATCTTCTGGCAGCAGGACATCACACTCACGGTAGACCACGAGCAATTAGAAACCGTCTGTGTGCTTAAACTCACGTATGGACACCGTCGGAACTTCTGGATTCTGAGAACAGGTTTACGCCATTTGGATCAAACACATTGAAATCGACGTCCATTCCTGCACCTCCAATTACCTGCAACAAAACCACAGCCCAGTTTCAGAGATACCCAACCCAACGCTTCATCCTCATCCCGAGAACTTGGGAATGGGAATGGCAGCAAACAAACACTAAATCCCAATGATCGTTACTGTGTCCTAAAAGCAAACACCAAAGGTGAACAGGAATTAAAAGATGAAACAAGGATTCAAGAAGTTACACTGAATGAAATGGCATTCTCAAAGCACAGCTCAAACTGATTATGTGTCGGAAGGAACTACAGATGCTGGTTTAGGCCAAAGATAGAAACAAAATGCTGGAGTAACTCAGCGGGACAGGCAGCATCTCTGGAGAGATGGAATGGGTGACGTTTCAGGTCGAGAAAGGTCTGAAGAAGGGTCCAGAACCAAAACGTCCAGAGATTTCTCTCCAGAGATGCTGCCTGTCCCGCTGAGTTACTCCAGCATTTTGGGTCTATACACGGCTCAAACTGATATTGTATTGTACTCCAGAGTGACATGGTCTTCACTCAGGGCAACGTGAAATGGATGCACTGAGGCCATTGTCTCTGCCAGGAGACGAGAAACGGTCGAGTGGGTACAAGCGGACAATCTCTGCTCTAAGGATGAGGCTGCATAGTTTCTACACCACAGCCTGCTGTGTTTGCTATTCATTTGGGAAAGTTTCCAAGGCTCTCGTCTGTTCATCTTTCTATTACTTTGGTAAACTAATAGAAAGGCGGAGGTTTGTTTTTAAACATTGAGGGAATGAACTGTGTTGGTGTTCACTGGGGCTGTGACATTCATGTGCATGAATCACTGGAAGTTAATGCACTTACAACAAGTCATTAAGTAGTTAATTGGCATATTGGTCTTTATTGCAAAAGGAGTTGCCTAAACCACTGCTGAACACATTGCTCTAATTATATAGGGCGATGGTGAGACCATAGCTGGAATATTGTCTACATACCTGTCTTTACTATGCATAGGAGGATATATTTCAGGTAAAGGAGATTGATGCTATACTCTCTTTAACAATAATGAGACCTGCACCATCATTGAAATGTGCAAAGTTCTTACAAGACGTGGACATGGTAAACGTGAACCAGTGCCTCGGGATTGAGGTGGTTAGAATCGGGCTCACACTTGCAAAATAAGGTAGTGTAAGAAAATAACTGCAGATGCTGGTACAAATCGAAGGTATTAATTCACAAAATGCTGGAGTAACTCAGCAGGTCAGGCAGCATCTCGGGAGAGAAGGAATGGGTGACGTTTCGGGTCGAGACCCTTCTTCAGCCTGATGTCGGGGGCGGGACAAAGGAAGAATATAGGTGGAGACAGGAAGACAGTGGGAGATCTGAGAAGGGGAAGGGGAAGAGAGGGACAGAGGAACTATCTAAAGTTGGAGAAGTCAATGTTCATACCACTGGGCTGCAAGCTGCCCAGGCGAAATATGAGGTGCTGTTCCTCCAATTTCCGGTGGGACTAACTATGGCGCTGGAGGAGGCCCATGACAGAAAGGTCAGACTGGGAATGGGAGGGGGAGTTGAAGTGCTCAGCCACCGGGAGATCAGGTTGGTTAATGCGGACTGAGCGAAGGTGTTGAGCGAAGCGATCGCCGAGCCTGCGTTTGGTTTCACCGATGTAAAGAAGTTGGCATCTGGAGCAGCGGATACAATAGATGAGGTTGGAGGAGGTGCAGGTGAACCCTCTGTTGGCCATTCAGGATAGAACTTGGGTGGGGAGAAAGAAATTCTTCACCACAGAGGGTAGTGAATCTTTGGAATTCTCTGCTCAAGGGGGATGTAACTGCTCAGTCATTGAGTATTTTTGAAAGAAGATAGAATTATCAAAATACTACTGTTGGTTTATAAAACACTGAATGGTTTAGGGCCAAAATACATTTCTGATCTTCTGCTACGCTATGAACCATCCAGACCTCTCAGGTCGTCTGCTTTCTGTCCCCAGAGTCAGAACTAAACATGGAGAAACAGTGTTTAGTTTTTATGCACCACATATATGGAACAAACGCCCAGAAAACTGCAGGTCCACTGCAACTCTCAGTTCTTTTAAATCAAGGCTGAAGACTTTTCTGTGTGACGTCTTTTGTTAAATCAAATAATTATTCATTTCTTACACTGCACTGTAACTTTTATTCTTGTATTTTATACCTGTCTTGTTCTATTCTAGCTTGTTTTTATTTTCTCTTCTCTTTAATGACCGGTTTTAATTGCTTTTAACTGCTCTTTAATGTTTTATGTAAAGCACCTTGTTGCTGAAATGTGCTATATAAATAAACTTGCCTTGCTTTTAGATAATGAAGAAATATTATTGCAGGGAAATAATTCCAACATAAAAGATCAGCCACGATCTTATTGAAAGTCGGTGCAGGTACATGGGGCACTAAGCCTAGTCCAGAATCTGGTTATCATGTTTTGGTTCAAACTATGGGTCTGTAATTCATCCATGCTTCATTCTGAAAAGCAGAGGAAAAGGAGCAGTTCTTCCTCAACCCAAGCACAATAGACAATAGGTGCAGGAGGAGGCCATTCGGCCCTTCGAGCCAGCACCGCCATTCAATGTGATCGTGGCTGATCATTGCACACACATCTTGTCTCACAATTTAAAAAAAATTACTCAGTGTCCACACCTATCACGCACAGCCTTGTAGATGCAATGATCTGATGATAGACACAAAAAGCTGGAGTAACTCAGCGGGTCAGGCAGCATCTTTGGAGTGAAGGAATGGGTGACATTTCGGGTCAAGACCCTTCTTCAGACTGACATATAACACATTACTCACACACACGCATTCACACACATACACACACACACACACACACACATACAAACACACATATATATTAAAAAAGCTCTGAAGATAAGCACAAAATGCTGGAGTAACTCAGCAGGACAGGCAGCATCTCTGGAGAGAAGGAATGGGTGACGTTTCTTCAGTCTGAAGAAGGATCTCGACCCGAAACGTCACCCATTCCTTTTCTCCAGAGATGCTGCCTGACCCGCTGAGTTCTCCAGCTCTTTGTGTCTATCTTCGGTTTAAACCAGGATCTGTGGATCCTTCCTGCACATTGCAGCTCTCAGACAGCAGAATTCCAACAATTTACAATCTACTGAAGAAATAACTTTCTTCTCCACTCAGCCCCTTTTCCCCCTCTAGTTCTAGAATCTCCAAGCTGAGGAAATCACCCCTCAGCATCTACACCATTGTTCCTTCAAAGAATGTCACCCATAGGATTTCAATAGGGTCATCTCTCGTTCTTCTAAACCCCAGTGAATAGCATCTTACTCAATCCCACCTCATGGGTCTATTCCCAATTCCGGATTAAATCCCCAATCCTATGGGGTGACTTGGGCTAGGGGTGACTTGTACAAAAGGGACGGGTTGCATCTTAACAGCAGGGGGACAAACATTCTGGCAGGCAGGTTTGCTAGTGTGACACCTGTGGCTTTAAACTAAGTAGTGGGGGGGAGGGGTTAACAAATTGTGAATATGAAGATGAGGTAAAAGGGAATACAGGAGATATTGCAAAAGACTCTCGGAAGAATGGGAACAGAAGTTCTAGAGCGGAAAAGAAATTAAGGGCAGGGCCAATTGTGAACGATGTGAGAGAGGAGGTAAATACAGAAGTTAAAGTGTTGTACTTAAATGCGCGTAGTATAAAAAATAAAGTGGATGAGCTTGAGGCTCAGTTAGTCATGGGCAAGTATGATGTTGTAGGGATCACTGAGACATGGTTACAAGAGGACCAGGGCTGGGAACTGAATATCCAGGGGTACACAACGTATAGAAAAGACAGACAGGTGGGCAGAGGGGGTGGGGTTGCTCTGATGGTAAGGAATGATATTCATTCCCTTGCAAGGGGTGACATAGAATCAGGAGATGTTGAATCAGTATGGATAGAAATGAGAAATTGTAAGGGTAAAAAGACCCTAATGGGAGTTATCTATAGGCCCCCAAACAGTAGCCTCGACATAGGGTGCAAGTTGAATCAGGAGATAAAATTGGCGTGTCAAAAATGTAATGCTACTGTGGTTATGGGAGATTTCAACATGCAGGTAGACTGGGAAAATCAGGTTGGAAATGGACCCCAGGAAAGAGAGTTTGTAGAGTGCCTTCGAGATGGATTCTTAGAACAGCTTGTACTGGAGCCTACCAGGGAGAAGGCAATTCTGGATTTAGTGTTGTGTAATGATCCTGATCTGATAAGGGGACTAGAGGTAAAAGAGCCATTAGGAGGCAGTGATCACAACATGATAAGTTTTACTCTGCAAATGGAAAGGCAAAAGGGAAAATCGGAAGTGTCGGTATTACAGTATAGCAAAGGGGATTACAGAGGCATGAGGCGGGAGCTGGCCAAAATTGATTGGAAGGAGGCCCTAGCAGGGAAGACGGTAGAACAGCAATGGCAGGTATTCCTGGGAATAATGCAGAGGTTGCAGGATCAATTTATTCCAAAGAGGTGGAAAGACTCTAAGGGGAGTAAGAGACACCTGTGGCTGACGAGGGAAGTCAGGGACAGCATAAAAATTAAGGAGAGGAAGTATAACATAGCAAAGAAGAGTGGGAAGACAGAGGATTGGGACTCTTTTAAAGAGCAACAAAAGTTAACTAAAAAGGCAATTCGGGGAGAAAAGATGAGGTACGAGGGTAAACTAGCCAATAATATAAAGGAGGATAGCAAAAGTTTTTTTAGGTACGTGAAGAGGAAAAAAATAGTCAAGGCAAATGTGGGTCCCTTGAAGACAGAAGCAGGGGAATTTATTATGGGGAACAAAGAAATGGCAGACGAGTTAAACCGTTACTTTGGATCTGTCTTCACTGAGGAAGATACACACAATCTCCCAAATGTTCTAAGGGCCGGAGAACCTAGGGTGATGGAGGAACTGAAGGAAATCCACATTAGGCAGGAAATGGTTTTGGGTAGACTGATGGGACTGAAGGCTGATAAATCCCCAGGGCCTGATGGTCTGCATCCCAGAGTACTTAAGGAGGTGGCTCTAGAAATAGTGGAAGCATTGGAGATCATTTTTCAATGTTCTATAGATTCAGGATCAGTTCCTGTGGATTGGAGGATAGCAAATGTTATCCCACTTTTTAAGAAAGGAGGGAGAGAGAAAACGGGGAATTATAGACCAGTTAGTCTGACATCAGTGGTGGGGAAGATGCTGGAGTCAATTATAAAAGACGAAATTGCTGAGCATTTGGATAGCAGTAACGGGATCATTCCGAGTCAGCATGGATTTACGAAGGGGAAATCATGCTTGACAAATCTACTGGAATTTTTTGAGGATGTAACTAGGAAAATTGACAAGGGAGAGTCAGTGGATGTGGTGTACCTCGACTTTCAGAAAGCCTTCGACAAGGTCCCACATAGGAGATTAGTGGGCAAAATTAGGGCACATGGTATTGGGGGTAGGGTACTGACATGGATAGAAAATTGGTTGACAGACAGAAAGCAAAGAGTGGGGATAAATGGGTCCCTTTCGGAATGGCAGGCAGTGACCAGTGGGGTACCGCAAGGTTCGGTGCTGGGACCCCAGCTATTTACGATATACATTAATGACTTAGACGAAGGGATTAAAAGTACCATTAGCAAATTTGCAGATGATACTAAGTTGGGGGGTAGTGTGAATTGTGAGGAAGATGCAATAAGGCTGCAGGGTGACTTGGACAGGTTGTGTGAGTGGGCGGATACATGGCAGATGCAGTTTAATGTAGATAAGTGTGAGGTTATTCACTTTGGAAGTAAGAATAGAAAGGCAGATTATTATCTGAATGGTGTCAAGTTAGGAGGAGGGGGAGTTCAACGAGATCTGGGTGTCCTAGTGCATCAGTCAATGAAAGGAAGCATGCAGGTACAGCAGGCAGTGAAGAAAGCCAATGGAATGTTGGCCTTCGTAACAAGAGGAGTTGAGTATAGGAGCAAAGAGGTCCTTCTACAGTTGTACCGGGCCCTGGTGAGACCGCACCTGGAGTACTGTGTGCAGTTTTGGTCTCCAAATTTGAGGAAGGATATTCTTGCTATGGAGGGCGTGCAGCGTAGGTTCACTAGGTTAATTCCCGGAATGGCGGGACTGTCGTATGTTGAAAGGCTGGAGCGATTGGGCTTGTATACACTGGAATTTAGAAGGATGAGGGGGGATCTTATTGAAACATATAAGATAATTAGGGGATTGGACACATTAGAGGCAGATAACATGTTCCCAATGTTAGGGGAGTCCAGAACAAGGGGCCACAGTTTGAGAATAAGGGGTAGGCCATTTAGAACGGAGATGAGGAAGAACTTTTTCAGTCAGAGGGTGGTGAAGGTGTGGAATTCTCTGCCTCAGAAGGCAGTGGAGGCCAGTTCGTTGGATGCTTTCAAGAGAGAGCTGGATAGAGCTCTTGAGGATAGCGGAGTGAGGGGGTATGGGGAGAAGGCAGGAACGGGGTACTGATTGAGTGATCAGCCATGATCGCATTGAATGGCGGTGCTGGCTCGAAGGGCTGAATGGCCTACTCCTGCACCTATTGTCTATTGTCTATTGTCTATATTGTCTATGCTGTGCCTTCATCAAGATAAGTTAGGTTACTGAAGACGTCATCTGCATATGTGGCACTGAAACACAAACTATGGAGATGTCCTCTATTGGCGTACAAATGTAAAATTGAGGACCTCGCAGAAAACAATGATATTGCTAAGAGTTGTGTTCAGTTTTGGTTGAAACACAATATGTGGCATGTGTGGACATGATCCGAAGAAAGATATAAGAAAATAACTGCAGATGCTGGTACAAATCGAAGGTATTTATTCACAAAATGCTGGAGTAACTCAGCAGGTCAGGCAGCATCTCGGGAGAGAAGGAATGGGTGTCGTTTCGGGTCGAAGAAGGGTCTCGACCCGAAACGTCACCCATTCCTTCTCTCCCGAGATGCTGCCTGACCTACTGAGTTACTCCAGCATTTTGTGGATAAATGATCCGAAGAAGGATTTAGGTTGAGATCCAAACTATGTTCAGTATTCCAGGTGAGCTCCTCCCCAGTGCAGAACTTTGCCCACTAAGTGGCAGGGAGGTGGACCAGGTTCTGACTGTATTGTGGCTCAGAAAGTGCTTGCTGCTCCAACTAATTATTGCCTATGTTGAGCATGGAAGAGATACAGACTAGTGGATTGAATTGCAGCCAGTCTCTTTGTGGCTTCTTAAGCTTTCACACCAGAGTATTTCTTACCCTTGAATCGCAAGCCAATGCAAAATGTTGACTGCTACTTTATTGTCAAGTGTACTTGGTACAGTGACATTCTTTGCATACTGTACATATGCAAGAATCACCACGGAAAGGGCGGCGATAATTGTCAATAATTGCCTATCGACCGCCAACTCCCAATGTTTTTCCTGTGGCTGCATGTTTACTGTTTTATATTTCATGTACCAAAAAGTCAAATGCCCTTGCACCAAAAGAGTGCAAATGCCCATGATATCCATGTCTGATTAATCCATTGGAGAACAGTACTTTACAAAAGGTACAAATTACTAGGTAACAATCGAAATGTGTAGGAAGGAACTGCAGATGCTGGTTTACACTGAAGATAGACATAAAATGCTGGAGTAACTCAGCGGGACAGGCAGCATCTCTGGATAGAAGGAATGGGTGACGTTTCGGGTCGAGACCCTTCTTCAGACAGAGGGTCTTGACCCAAAACATCACCCACCCCTTCTCTCCAGAGATGCTGCCTGTCCAGCTGATCTATACTAGATCACTTGGCTCTCGAGCTACTCCATCATTTTACAAGATGCAAGATGAATCAATGTAATCTCCGTTCTCCATGCCCGACTATCAATGGTCACCCCTGCTCACCATCGCCCATCCCAGCACCCGCCCCCCTCCCCCCCCACCCACTGCTTACCAAGTCTCAATCTACCTCTACCTTAAAAACATGCAAACATTCTGTTTTCACCGACGTCTGAGGAAGAGAATAGCAACTGTTAACAGCTCTCTGGGTGAGAGTGACTTTACCTTTCAACAAGCGATCTCCCACTTTTAAACCGAGACCCCCCTTGAGGACGTGACAAATGCGAGAGAGATGGGGATAACAGTGGATATCGTGTATTGATATTTTCAGAAGGGTTTTGATAAGGATACAGCTGGGAGGCTGGTTAACGAGGTTACAACACACAGGATTGGAGGTAATATAATGACACGGTGTGAGATAAAGCAAAGAGTGCAAATAAACATGACTTCTCAAGAGGAAAAGCACCTCATATTTTGCTTGGGCAGCTGACACCCCCCCCTCCCCCTCACCCTCACACACCCAAGTCATTGTACCAGCTTCAAAGTAGTCTTGTTGAGACCCATTGTCTATAGCTCGTTATCACCTGGATCACCGCGCACACTGGCCTCTCCTTTATCATTGTCACTTGTTTTTGCATATCTTTCATTCATTTGTTTTGCATCTCTCAACATTACCGTCTATAATCTCTCGTTCCCCTTCCCCCTGACTCTCAGTCTGAAGAAGGGTCTCGACCCGAAACGTCACCTATTCCTTCTCTCCAGAGATGCTGCCTGACCTGCTGAGTTACTCCAGCACTTTGTGTCTGCCTTCCTCAGGATTTGGCAGGTCTCAGTGCTGAAGACACAGGTACCCATGTTAATAACTTAATTGAGGGGATGGGATGGGATTTCATAATTTCATGCTTGCTGACGAGACCAATCTGGAAGGGATTGCAAAAAGAGAGGATGTAAAGGGGCTTCAAGGGGAGAGGTTAAGTAAACAAGCAAAAGCTTTTACAGCTGGAATATAACAATAGACAATAGGTGCAGGAGGAGGCCATTCAGCCCTTCGAGCCAGCACCGCCATTCAATGTGATCATGGCTGATCATTCTCAATCAGTACCCCGTTCCTGCCTTCTCCCCATACCCCCTGACTCCACTATACTTAAGAACTCTATCCAGCTCTCTCTTGAATGCATTCAGAGAATTGGCCTCCACTGCCTTCTGAGGCAGAGAATTCCACAGTTTCACAACTCTCTTTCTGAAAACGTTTTTCCTCATCTCAGTTCTAACGAAACTTTCTAACGAAAGTTTTTCCTCATCTCAATATAACGAAATGTGAAGTTATCTGCATCAGTAAGCAGAACAGTGACAGGCTGGGGAAATGTTATGCAGGCCAAAAGTATCTGTGTAAATTGAAAGCAAGCAATTAACAAAGCAAACGAGGCATTGACCTTTATTACAAGAGGAAATCAAATCAGGATTAAACGTGCCTTGCTGACATTACATTTCAGAAGGCATTAAGTTTAAATTCCATTTGGAATATTTTGGAGGACCAAGAACATAGAGCACTGGAGGACTGTACACAGTTTTGGACTCCATTTTTAGAAGGATTTAGTTGCAGTGTTACAAAGCCTCTGCTCTCAGGGGTGGCAGTTTTCCCAGGGAGCAGAGGGTGGCTAAGTTTGGACTGACTTGAGTATCCGTGGGCCTTCAGAAGAGAACAAGAAACGATCTTGCCTGGAGTGTTAAATAACTGCAGGCCTGGCCTGGCCTGGCTACATGTTGGGTATACCGGATACACTCCCCAGCTCGCCCCCGCCTCCACTCTACCAGAGGAGAGCCTGGACAGACACAAAACGCTGGGGTAACTCAGTGGGTCAGGCAGCATCTCTGGAGGGAAGGAATGGGTGACGTCCCAGGTCCAGACCCTTCTTCAGACTGGAGACTGAGAAGCGGGGATCTCGGGTTCAGCAGAAGTGTCACATTTGGGAATTGAGACAAATCTCACTTTGAAATTCGTTGAGGCAAACGCTGGAGGCCAGAGAGAGGGGAAGGGTAGTCGTGGGAGGGAGGGAGTTGATTTAAAACAGAGGTCGGTGTCTCTGGGTGTTAAAGGGAATCAATGGGTGGGTGTTGCAGAGTTTGGAGAGGGTCAGCGGAGATCTTGGAGATCTTGGAGATCTTGGAGATTGCAACAGTCCTACCTGATACTCCAGCTCCATGCTGTTGTTGTGCTCGGCGCTCTGGTAGAAACACTCTTCCCTGCCCGGCGGCAAGACGAAGGTGAACTCGGAGTCGGAGGGTTGGTTGAAGGTGGCGGAGGTGGCAGAGAAATAGGCGAGCAGGGCGACGAGTAGCCGGGTCCCGCAAGCCGCGACCTCCATGTCCCTGTCCCAGCCCTGTCCCCGTCCCAGCCCTGTCCCGTCCCGGCCCTGTCCCGTCCCGTCCCAGCCCTGTCCCGTCCCGGCCTGTCCCGTCCCAGTCCCAGTCCCAGTCCCGGCCTGTCTCAGCCCTGTCCCGTCCCGTCCCGTCCCGGCCTGTCCCAGCCCTGTCCCGTCCCGTCCCGTCCCGGCCTGTCTCAGCCCTGTCCCGTCCCGTCCCGTCCCGGCCTGTCCCAGCCCTGTCCCGTCCCGTCCCGTCCCGTCCCCAACTTCAGCAAACTCCTCGCTTCCGCACAACTTCCCTCCGCCTTCATTGGTCGCTGCTGACAAACCAATGGACAAGCAGACAGTGTAGCTCGATCTCAACCCCCTCAACTTCCACACACACACACACACACACACACACAGTGTGGCGAGATACTGCTTCACACAGGAGATACACACTGAATGCTGGAGTAACTCAGTGGGTCAGGCAAGCATCTCTGGAGAACATGGACAGGTACAAAGTGCTGGGGTAACTCAGTGGGTCAGACAGCATCTCTGGAGAACATGGACAGGTACAAAGTGTTACAGGTAGGTACAAAGTGCTGGAGTAGCTCAGCAGGTCAGGCAGCATCTTTGGAAAAAAATGCACAGGTACAAAGTGCTGGAGTAACTCAGCGGGTCAGGCAGCATCTCTGGAGAACATGGACAGGTACAAAGTGCTGGGGTAACTCAGTGGGTCAGGCAGCATCTCTGGAGAACATGGACAGGTACAAAGTGTTACAGGTAGGTACAAAGTGCTGGAGTAACTCAGCGGGTCAGGCAGCATCTCTGGAGAACATGGACAGGTACAAAGTGCTGGGGTAACTCAGTGGGACAGACAGCATCTCTGGAGAACATGGACAGGTACAAAGTGCTGGAGTAACTCAGTGAGTCAGAAGCATCTCAGAAGAACATGGACAGGTACAAAGTGCTGGAGTAACTCAGTGGGTCAGGCAGTATCTCTGGAGAACATGGACAGGTACAAAGTGCTGGAGTAAGTCATTGAGTCAGAAGCATGTCAGAAGAACATGGACAGGTACAAAGTGCTGGAGTAACTCAGCGGGTCAGGCAGCATCTCTGCAGGACATGGACAGGTACAAAGTGCTGGAGTAACTCAGCGGGTCAGGCAGCATCTCTGCAGGACATGGACAGGTACAAAGTGCTGGAGTAACTCAGCGGGTCAGGCAGCATCTCTGCAGGACATGGACAGGTACAAAGTGCTGGAGTAACTCAGCGGGTCAGGCAGCATCTCTGCAGGACATGGACAGGTACAAAGTGTTGGAGTAACTCAGTGGGTCAGGCAGCATCTTTGGAAAAAAATGCACAGGTACAAAGTGCTGGAGTAACTCAGTGGGTCAGTTTGTACCTGTCCATATCCTGCAGAGATGCTGTACTTTGTGTAGTGACAATAAAGGTAATTCATCGGTCAGGTAAATGTAAATGTAAAATGTAAAAAACCTTTATTGTCACTACACAAAATACAGCATCTCTGGAGAACATGGACATGTACAAAGTGCAGGAGTAACTCAGTGGGTCAGGCAGCATCTCTGGAGAAAGGGAATAGGTGATGTTTCAGGTCAAGACAAATCTTCAGATTGAGTCAGGGGAAAGGGAATCAAGAGATATAGACAGTGATATAGACAGATATAGAACAAATGAATGAAATAGATGCAAAAAAGTAACGATGATCACTAATTTCTGCTTAAATATCTGCTTTCTTAAATGCTTTACAAAAAAATAACTTTACATACAGCACTTTCACATTATGACTATAAATGCTGGGATAATATTGATGGCAAACTTGTCAACGATTACCAATCCATTCAAAAAGGAATTCACATTGACGTTCGAGCACTGATTCAGCCTAGACTAATCATATATTATACAACTCACATTCCCATCAATTCTCCCCAGATTCAACCACTGGGATCATTGGTTGTCAAATAACTTACTAACTTGATTTATTCACAAAATGCTGGAGTAACTCAGCAGGTCAGGCAGCATCTCGGGAGAGAAGGAATGGGTGACGTTTCGGGTCGAGACCCTTCTTCAGACTGAAGAAGGGTCTCGACCCGAAACGTCACCCATTCCTTCTCTCCCGAGATGCTGCCTGACCTGCTGAGTTACTCCAGCATTTTGTGAATAAATCGATTTGTACCAGCATCTGCAGTTATTTTCTTAACTTACTAACTTGCTTGCCTCTTGTCATCTTCCCCAATCTAACAATGATCTATTCTACATTTTCCTTGATCAACGTTTCCTTAGATCCCTCGTTTTCACACCTTACCCTTCCACATTTCTCTGGACTCCCTCCCCCCTGACTCTCAGTCGGAAGAAGGGTCTCGACCCGAAACGTCACCCATTCCTTCTATCCAGAGGTGCTGCCTGTCCCGCTGAGTTACTCCAGCACTCTGTTTCTATCTGCTTGTCTTTAAGATGTGAGATGAAACTGGCACACTCGGGGGAAGCTAGTGTGGAAAGAATGTGATGAAGGTGAATGTGAAAATGCCACAAGGACCGTACCAGAGGTTAGGATTCATCCTAGATCGCTGGAGCTGTGAGACAGAAGCTCAAACAGAAGTGCCACGTGCCATCCCAATTATATTCTACACCTTTGTTCTTGACTCCTAATGTTGTACCTCTTTTTTATCCTCTTTCATTAGCTGCCCAGAGCTTTTAAAACATTCTGCTCTCAGTGCCTTCCATAGCATCTAATCCTGGAGAAGGGGACTCAATGTTCTGCTTTGCATTTGACAGATACTTTTCTCAAGCAAACCTTCTCTTCACTGGTTCCACCTGCTAGAGGGACTGAGTGACGTGACCACCCCACCCCACTGACACTTATGTTCAAAGCAAGAGTAGGAGAAAGTTACACGTTCCTTTAAATATACTGCATATTAAAGCTGCCTGACCTGCTGAGTTACTCCTTAACCAAACTGATTTCCCGGTGGCTGAGCACTTCAACTCCCCCTCCCACCCCAAGTCTGATCTTTCTGTCATGGGCCTCCTCCAGTGCCATAGTGAGGCCCACCAGAAATTGGAGGAACAGCACCTCATATTTCGCCTGGGCAGCTTGCAGCCCAATGGTATGAACATTGACTTCTCCAACTTTAAATAGTTCCTCTGTCTCTCTCTTTTTCCCACCTCCCCCTTCCCAGTTCTCCCACTCTTCCTGTCTCCACCTATATCCTTTCTTTGTCCCGCCCCCCTGACATCAGTCTGAAGAAGGGTCTCAACCCGAAACGTCACCCATTCCCTCTCTCCTAGATGCTGCCTGACCTGCTGAGTTACTCCAGCATTTTGTGATACCTGCATATTAAACCGCTCAATAATATGATCATTGATCCTCTGTCTTGCCCGCATTACCACCTGACCTCTACATCTCCTTTGCAAGTTACAAGGGCGGTGAATCTGTGGAATTCTTTGCCACAGAAGGCTGTGGAGGCCAAGTCAATGGATATTTTTAAGACGGAGGTTGACAGATTCTTGATCAGTGCGGGTGTCAGGGGTTATGGGGAGAAGGCAGGAGAATGGGGTTTGGAGGGAGAAGATAGATCAGCCATGATTGAATGGCGGAATAGACTCGATGGGCCGACTGGCCTAATTCTGCTTCGATCACTTATGAACATGATAGCAAAATACTGCAAATCTGAAATAATTGGGCTGAAAAATCAGCTCTACTTCTCACTCTAGGCACTTTTCCCGGTCTGCTGATTATCTCTAGCTTGTTCTGATTTCATCCCATATCCTCATGCCTCCTTATTCCCTTAGTGACCAAAAATCAAAAATTTTAGTCTCCAATCTTCTACTACTAACTAAGTCGTTTGGGACTGAGGATGACTTATTTCCATTCTGGTTCCATGCTCGATGTGTTGGAAGGAACTGCAGATGCTGGTTTAAATCGAAGATAGACACAAAATGCTGGAGTAACTCAGCGGGACAGGCAGCATCTCTGGGGAGAAGGAATGGGTGACGTTTCGGGTCGAGACCCTTCTTCAGACTGATGTCAGGGGAGTGGGCGGTACATAGATAGGGAAGTGTCAGGTGTGAAAACAGGACAAAGGGAGTGGAGATCAAGGAAAATGTAGAATAGATCATTGTTAGTTGGGAGAAGGTAAAGGTCAAAGCAAACAGATAAAATGTAGTCGCAGTAAGACTGGGAAGGGGGGAGGGATGGAGAGAGAGAGAGAGAGGGAAAGCAAGGGCTACTTGAAGTTAGAGAAGTCAATGTTTAGATTTATTTTTAGAGATACAGCGTGGAAACAGGCCCTTCGGCCCACCGAGTCCGCGCCGCTCAGCGATCCCTGCACATTAACACTATCCTACACACACTAGGGACAATTTTTGCATATTACCCAGTCAATTAACCTACAAACCTGCACATCTTTGGAGTGTGGGAGGAAACCGAAGATCTCGGAGATAACCCACGCAGGTCACGGGGAGAACGTACAAACTCCGTACAGACGGCGCCCGTAGTCAGGATCGAACCTGAGTCTCCGGCGGTTCTGGTTCTATGGTTGCTGAGGTTGTTGATGAGGACAATGAGCTGCTGCAGACACTTCCACCGATCCAGTAGGAGATGGGCAGTGGGGGGGGGGGGGGGGGGGGGGCAAGTGCACAGTTTGTGAGGGTGAGTGCTCCTATTGTTGACCATACAAGGTTTCTGAAAGCTACCGATCCATGGACTCGAGGTTCTCAATACCATCCGGAATTTCCCTTCTGTATTTTGAGTCATTACAGGCCAGGGGTTCCCACGATTCAAGTGGAGATAGTGCAATGAGGCACTAGTTGCATTCAGTTTGCCACAGTTTAAGAATAAGGGGTAGGCCATTTAGAACGGAGATGAGGAAGAACTTTTTCAGTCAGAGAGTGGTGAAGGTGTGGAATTCTCTGCCTCAGAAGGCAGTGGAGGCCAGATCGTTGGATGCTTTCAAGAGAGAGCTGGATAGAGCTCTTAAGGATAGCGGAGTGAGGGGGTATGGGGAGAAGGCAGGAACGGGGTACTGATTGAGAGTGATCAGCCATGATCGCATTGAATGGCGGTGCTGGCTCGAAGGGCTGAATGGCCTACTCCTGCACCTATTGTCTATTGTCCTGGAGAGGGCACATCGTTCACTTGCTCAAGACAAAACTGCAAGACCAGACACGCTTTTAGAGCTTGGAAAAGCGTGTCTGGTCTTGCAGTTTTGTCTTGAGCAAGTGAACGATGTGCCCTCTCCAGGATAGCAAACTGAATGCAACTAGTGCCTCATTGCAGAACCAATCGGCTTATTATATTCCAAATAATTTGGACATTTTGTGGAGGCAGTATTAGTGGTATTTTTCCAGTGCCTTGAACTGCCTGTTGTAGATAGTCCAGGTCTCAGATATAGGAGGCATCGATCACTGCTGCCTGCAAAATATACATCTGAAATGAACATAGATGGTAACTAGTGAGGCTTCAGCAAGGAAACAGGCCCTTCAGCCCAACTTGCCCATGCTAAGATGCCCCCTCTACGTTAGTTCCACTTGCCCACATTTGACCCATATCCCTCTAAACCTTTCCTATCATGTACCTGTCCAAATGTCTTTTTTAAATGTTGTTATTGTACTTGCATCAACTATCTGGCAGCTCGTTCCATATATCCACCACTTTCTGAGTGAAAAAGTTG
Organism: Rhinoraja longicauda; assembly: GCF_053455715.1. Classification (NCBI taxonomy): domain Eukaryota; kingdom Metazoa; phylum Chordata; class Chondrichthyes; order Rajiformes; family Arhynchobatidae; genus Rhinoraja; species Rhinoraja longicauda. Next base: position 15,571,266 of record NC_135989.1, read on the forward strand.
TCCCTCAGGTTCACCATTAAGTCTTTCCCCTCTCATCTTAAACTTATGTCCTCTGGTTCTTGATTCTCCTACTCTGGGTAAAAGACTGTGCATTCACCCTCTCTATCCCCCTCATGGTTTTATACACCTCTATAAGATCACCACTCAGCCTCGTGCGCTCAGAGCAATCAAGTCCTACGTGCGTATATCCAGCAAGAGACAGACTGTAGACACAAAATGCTGGAGTAACTCAGCGGGACAGGCAGCATCTCTGGAGAGAAGGAATGGGTGACGTTTCGGGTCGGGACCATAGAATGTGCTGTGTGTAAGTGTGGGTGATTGCTGCATTGTGCATGTCCAATTCTATGTAAGTTTTCAGTTTAGTTTAGTTAAGTTTAGAGATACAGCACAGAAACAGGCCCATCGGCCCACCGAGCCTGTGCCGATCAGCGATTCATAGAAACATAGAAACATAGAAAATAGGTGCAAGAGTAGGCCATTCGGCCCTTCGAGCCAGCACCACCATTCAATATGATCAAGGCTGATCATCCAACTCAGTATCCCGTACCTGCCTTCTCTCCATACCCCCTGATCCCTTTAGCCACAAGGGCCACATCTAACTCCCTCTCAAATATAGCCAATGAACTGGCCTCAACTACCTTCTGTGGCAGAGAATTCCACAGATTCACCACTCTCTGTGTGAAAAAAAACGTTCTCATCTCGGTCCTAAAAGACTTCCCCCTTAACTGTGACCCCTTGTTCTGGACTTCCCCAACATCGGGAACAATCTTCCTGCATCTCGCCTGTCCAACCCCTTAAGAATTTTGTAAGTTTCTATAAGATCCCCCCTCAATCTTCTAAATTCCAGCGAGTACAAGCCGAGTCTATCCAGTCTTTCTTCATATGAAAGTCTTGCCATCCCAGGAATCAATCTGGTGAACCTTCTCTGTACTCCCTCTATGGCAAGAATGTCTTTCCTCAGATTAGGAGACCAAAACTGTACACAATATTCCAGGTGTGGTCTCACCAATGCCCTGTACAACTGCACATTAACACTGTCCTACACACTGGGGACAACTTACAATTTTACCATGCCAATCAACCGACAAATCTGTACGTCTTTGGAGTGTGGAAGGAAACTTGAGATCCCAGAGAAAACCCACGCAGGTCAGGGGGAGAACGTACAAACTCCATACAGACAGCACCCGTGGTCAGGATCGAACCTGGATCTCTGGTGCTTTAAGGCAGCAACTCTACCGCTGCGCCACCATGTTAAGTGTGATGAGCATTGATACTTCTGTATAGTTGTATACACAATTTGAGTCTGCAGTGATACGAGATTCGGAGCCAGAAATTCAGTGCTGATGGGTGAGAGTTTGAGGGAGGGAGAAGAGACTCTCATATCTGGTTTGTTTACAGATTCCCATTAACATTTGTTTTTAGTTTCACTCTCTGTTCTTTCCAGTTTGATCCTCTCAAGGGTAGTTCCACCTCTGACTAAAGCGCCATTTTCACATTTACAGTTTCCCACCATGACTGCAGCTTGTGGTTTGAATGAGTGATCACAGCCAGAATCAAGCACCTTCAGATGCAAGGGAGGGGGTGACTTCACTTAAACAACAGTCCTATTGCAAACTCCCCTCTAATAAAGGTGCTCACCACATAGTCATAGAGTGATACAGCGTGGAAACAGGCCCTTCAGCCCACACCGGCCAACATGTCCCAACTACACTAGTCCCATCTGCCTGCGTTTGGTCCAGATCCCTCCAAACCTGTCCTATCCATGTACCTGCCTAACTGTTTCTTAAACGTTGGGGGTAGTCCCAGCCTCAACTACATCCTCTGGCAGTTTGTTCCATACACCCACCACCTTTTGTGTGAGAAAGTTACCCCTCAGATTCCTATGAAATCTTTTCCCCTTCACCTTGAACCTATGTCCTCTGATCCTTGATTCCCCTACTCTGGAAAGAGAGGGGAAAGAGATTCTGTGCATCTCCCCAATTTATTCCTCTCATGATTTTGCAGACCTCTATAAGATCACCCCTCATCCTCTTGTGTTCCAAGGAATAGAGACCCAGCCTACTCAACCTCTCCCTATAGCTCAGACCTTCTAGTCCTGGCAACATCCTCGTAAATCTTCTTTGAATCCTTTCAAGCTTGACAATATCCTTCCTATGACGTGAGTTGGGGACTGGGGGAATAGAAGTCTGTGTTGTGGACATAGTTCCATATTCCACATTGTCATATCAAGGGAATAAAATAAAATAATGATCATTGCAATTATTACTTCGACACGATTGTTCGCTACACGATCACATATAGAGATAACCAGTGAGTTAGACAACTAGCCGCCCACTTGGATGCCAAATGCTACCGTTACTTTAAAACATTATTTTAACAATAACAATTCAAATAATTTGAAAAACGTTAACAAACCTTCTGAAAGTCTGGTTTAGACTTTAATATTATTTTTTATCAAGCAAATGAAAATTGCATTTGGTGATCATGTTCCAGCATAAATTATGTCATTGTTAATGGCACCAGCGTTAAAAGCTAACTGGAGAAATTATTGCCTGTCTTATTATTAGGCTCACTAACTTCACTAATGATAAAGATTCTACCTGATAGATGCTGGAGCAACTCAGAGGGACAGGCAGCATCTCTGGAGAGAAGGAATGGGTGACGTTTCAGGTCGAGACCCTTCTTCAGACTGAGATTCGTGTGAAAGGGAGATGAGAGATATAAACGGTGATGTAGAGAGATATAGAACAAATGAATGAAAGATATGGATAAAAGTAACAATGATAAAGGAAACAGGCCATTGTTAGCTGGGTGCTATCTTCAGTTTAAACCAGCATCTGCAATTCCTTCCTACACGTCCACCAGGTGTCCTCAGTACACTGTGACGTTCTATCGTAATAACTGGTACACAATAAGAATCTTTATTGTGATTCTTCTTAGCATGGGGGTCATGTCCCCTTTTTCACAGGAAGGAACTGCAGATGCTGGTTTAAACCGAAGATAGACAAAAAAAGCTGGAGTAACTCAGCGGGACAGGCAGCATCTCTGGAGAGAAGGAACAGGTGACGTTTCGGGTCGAGATCCTTCTTCAGACCTTCTTCAGTGTACATTAGGCATCCTGTCACTAGATATCAGAAAAGATAATATGGCAATTGCCCCATATATAACCATATAACAACTACAGCACGGAAACAGGCCCGTTCGGCCCTACCAGTCCACGCCGACCACTCTCTCTGACCTAGTCTCATCTACCTGCTCTCAGACCATAACCCTCTAATCCCCTCTTATCCATATACCTATCCAATTTACTCTTAAATAATAAAATCCAGCCTGCCTCCACCACTTCCACCGGAAGCCCATTCCATACAGCCACCACCCTCTGAGTAAAGAAGTTACCCCTCATGTTACCCCTAAACTTTTGTCCCTCAATTCTGAAGCTATGTCCCCTTGTTGGAATCTTCCCCACTCTCAAAGGGAAAAGCCTACCCACCTCAACTCTGTCCGTCCCTCTTAAAATTTAAAAAACCTCCATCAAGCCTCCATTTCAGAAATGTCTTTGTAAAATTCACTTTTCTCATCAAAACTTTAAAAACTGAAGCAGCAGAATGGCATATGTTCTGCCATCCGATTAGATTATTAATGTTTTTGTACCTTGTCCACTTTGCAGCCTTATGTCCTGTCGAGACAAACGAGAACATTGTTGGCCAAAGACGTACAGGTTTGTAGGCTAATTGGCTTGGTATAATTGTAAATTGTCCCGAGTGTGTGTAGGTTAATGTTAGTGTGCGGGGATCGTTAGTCAGCGTGGATTTTAGATTTTTTTTTAGATTTAGAGATACAGCGCGGAAACAGGCCCTTCGGCCCACCGGGTCTGCGCCGCCCAGCGATCCCCGCACATTGACACTATCCTACACACACTAGGGACAATTTTTTACATTTGCCCAGCCAATTAACCTACATACCTGTACGTCTTTGGAGTGTGGGAGGAAACCGAAGATCTCGGAGGAAACCCACGCAGGTCATGGGGAGAACGTACAAACTCCGTACAGACGGCGCCCGTAGTCAGGATCGAACCTGAGTCTCCGGCGCTGCATTCGCTGTAAGGCAGCAACTCTATCGCAGTGCCACCGTGCCGCCCTTGGACTCGGTGGGCCGAAGGGCCTGTTTCCGCACTGTATCTCTAAAACCTAAAACTAAAACTAAATATTTGTCCCGCAATTGACATCATTAAAATAAATCTCCTTTCATTTCTGTTGGGGAAAGCTTGGTATCAAATTGGTTAAAACGAATCTTATATTACAAGTGACTATAGTTTGAAAATATTCATTTGGTAAAGTGCTTTGAGATACACCGATTAGCCAAAACATTATGACCACTGACAGGTAAAGTGAATAGCATTGGTTATCTTGTTACAATGGCACCTGTCAAGGGGTGGGATATATTAGGCAGCAAGTGGACAGTCAGTTCTTGAAGTTGATGTGTTGGATGCAGGAGAAATGGGCAGGAGTAAAGACCAGAGCGACTTTGACAAGGGCCAAATTGTTATGGCCAGACGACTGGGTCAGAGCATCTCTGAAACGGCAAGGCTTGTGGGGTGCTCCCGGTCAGCAGTGGTGAGTACCGACCGACAGTGGGCCGAGGAGGAACAAACCACAAACCGGCGACAGGCCATCGATGCACGAGGGCAAGGAAGGCTATCCCATCTGGTCCGAACCGACAAAAGGTCGACTGTGGCACAAGTCACAGAAAATTTTAATGGTGGTCACGGGAGGAATGTGTCACAACACACAGTGCATCGCACCCTGCTGTGTATGGGGCTGCACACGGAGGACCAACAGCATATTAGGCAGGTGGTCATAATATTTTGGCTCATCAGGTCATAATGTTTTGGCTGATCGGTGTATACTAAGGGGGGGGGGGGGGGAGAGCGTAAAAAATACTATAGAAATGCAAGGCTTTCAAAATTTTAATTTTATTCCATGGTAAGGGTGAAAACATTGTCGATCGCACTTACAGCTGCCAACTCCACTAGTGGAATCCCATCGAGAATACCAGGGGTGCATTCTGTGTGGCGAGGTTTCCATTCTCAGGTCTATAAATGTATGTTGCATTTTCTGTGCAGGAAGAGGCAAGTGTTTCCACACTAAACCAACTGGGCTCATGACATCATGAGCATGCAAATGAGGAGTGCTATGACTTTGTTAGAAGGTGATATTTTTTTTAACAAAAAGCACATTTAGCAGTTTCTAATTTGCTCTGGGTAGGAAAGGCCTATGGGGAGTGTGATAGGAAGAGGCTACATAGCTCTTCTGTGGCATCAAGAGATATTGAAACAAAAATATGGAAAAACAACAGATGCTGGTTTACCAAAGGTTTTTGTGTCTGTTTTAAAACAGAAAATAGCCTTTCAATGGCCAGTGTCCAGTATGTTGGGTTAGCAATGCTTTTTTCTGTAAATAATATCACAGGAGTATTTATTAGATTACATTTAGTTTAATTTAGTTTAGAGATACAACATGGGGAACAGGCCCTTCGGTCCATGCCGACTGGTGATCCCCACACACTAATACTATCCTACACACACTAGGAACAATTTACAATTATACCCAGCCAATTAACCTACACACCTGTACGTCTTTGGAGTGTGGGAGGAAACCGAAGATCTCAGAGAAAACCCACGCAGGTCACGGGGAGAACGTACAAACTCCGTACAGACAGCACCTGTAGTCGGGATCGAACCCGGGTCTCTGACCATGTAAGGCTGTAACTCTATCGCTATGACTTCGTGTCACCCATTTGTTTGCTAAAAACATTAAAAATAAATAAAAATGCATGAGACTAAGCCTGTCAGCTCCTGTTATTTGGTAAGATCATGGCTGAGCCTATTCTCCTGCACGACTTTCTTGCACTAATCTTATATCCTTTGATTCCCAAAATGTCTGAAAATCAATCAGGTTGCCTTGACTATACTTTGCAACTGGGCTGTCAAAGGCCTCTTCAGGCGTGGGTTCCAAAGATTCATTACTCTCTGGTGAAGATATTCTCCCCATCTCAGTCTTGAGCAACCAAACTTTGATCTTGAGATTGTGTCCCAGATACCAGAGCTAGAGGAAACATTAACCTCAAATCTGTCCTGCAAGGTATTTTCACAAGTTCACAAGTTATAGGAGTAGAATTAGGCCATTCGGCCCATCAAGGCTACTCTGCCATTCAATCATGGTTGATCTCCGCCTCCCAATCCCATTCCCCGGCCTTCTCCCCATAACCCTTCTAATCAAGAATCTGTCTATCTCTGCCTTAAAAATATCCACTGACATGGCCTCCACAGCCCTCTGTGGCAAAGAATTTCACAGATTAACTACCCTCTGACTAAAGTTCCTCCTCACCTCCTTTCTAAAAGAGCACTCTTAAATTCTGAGGCTATGACCTTGGGTCCTTGTACAATCAATAGGGTTAACACTTATGCTTCTATACACAGGACAGGATACAACATATCTGCCAAATCTCACCTTATATGACATACCAGCCATGGTTATATTTTATCCACAAATAATAAATGTACATCACTTCAATTTTCATAAGGTTACATGAACAGATTTACTTAAATAAAATGAAGGTATTTATTCACAAAATGCTGGAGTAACTCAGCAGGTCAGGCAGCATCTCTGGAGAGAAGGAATGGGTGACGTTTCGGGTCGAGACCCTTCTTCAGACTGATGGACTGATGGACGTCTCGACCCGAAACATCACCCATTCCTTCTCTCCAGAGACGCTGCCTGACCTGCTGAGTTACTCCAGCATTTTGTGAATAAATACCTTCGATTTGTACCAGCATCTGCAGTTATTTTCTTATACTTAAATAAAATGAAGCTGTAACTGGGGTTACTTTGCTCTTATCTTCGCACGTACACACACACAAACACGAACGCTTTGTATATATTTCCTGTTTAGGTAACTACTTCTTCTAACCAGTCTGGTGTCATCAATTTAATTGACTCATCTATTTAATCTGCCTAAGGGTATTGACTGAAGATAGACACAAAATGCTGGAGTAACTCAGCGGGTCAGGCAGCATCTCTGGAGAGAAGGAATGGGTGACGTTTCGGGTCGACACCCTTCCTCAGACTGAAAGTCACGGGAAAGGGAAACAAGAGATATAGACGATAATATAGAGAGATATAGAACATTTGAATGAAAGATATGCAAAAAAGTAACGGTGATAAAGGGAACAGGCCATTGTTAGCTGTTTAGGAAAGAAAACTGCAGATGCTGGTTTAAATCGAAGGAAGACACAAAATGCTGGAGTAACTCAGCGGGTCAGGCAACATCCGGGGAGAGAAGGAATGGGTGACGTTTCGGATCGAGACCCTTCTTCAGTCTGAAGAAGAGTCTCGATCCGAAACTGGATCGATCCGAAACTGGATCGAGGTCAGGTACTGCCTGACCCGCTGAGTTACTCCAGCATTTTGTGTCAACCTATTGTTAGTTGTTTGTTGGGTGAAAACGAGAAGCTTCAGTGGGGGAGGGAGGGAGGGAGGGAGGGAGGGAGGGAGGGAGGGAGGGAGGGAGGGAGGGAGGGAGGGAGGGAGGGAATGAATGAATGAATGAATGAATGAATGAATGAATGAATGAATGAATGAATGAATGAATGAATGAATGAATGAATGTCGGGGTTACTTCAAGTTTGATAAATCAATATTCATACTCTTGGGTTGTAAGCTGCCCAAAGAAAATTTGAGATGCTGTTCCTCCAATTTGCGTTTAGCCTCACTCTAACAAAGGAGGAGGCCCACGACAGAAAGATCTGTGTGGGAATGGGAAGGAGAATTAACAGTCTCTTCCTTTTCTGTGTGCAGCTGGTAGGATGTGATTATTTTATTTCTCCAGAGTGACGGGACACTTGACCTGGATTTAGTTGGATGCCAGGAATACCAATGGATGTTATTAGAACTGCACCACAAAGGTCATTTGTTAAAACTTTGAAGTTTCAGCTTGTTGATTCTACACCGTCTTCTTTCTTTCCTTGCACTGAACGTTATTCTTGCACTAAAAATTATTCATGTTTTTACCTCAATCATGTATATTGGCCACCCTCCAGTCCACAGGAACTGCTCCAGAGTCGAGAAAACATTGGAAAATGAGCACCAATGCATCCATGATTTCTAGGGCCACCTCCCTGAGTACTCTGGGATGCAGACCATCAGGCCCTGGGGATTTAACTGCCTTCAGTCCCAATAGTTGACCTAACAATATTTCCTGACTATTGTGGATTCCCTTCAGCTCCTCCCTCCCACTAGATCCTCAGTCCCCTAGTATTTCTGGGAGATTGTTTGTATCTTCCTTAGTGAAGACAGAACCAAAGTACTTGTTTAACTGTTCTGCCATTTCTTTGTTTACCATTATAAATTTACCTGTCTCTGATTGGAATGAACCTACATTTGTCTTCACTAATCTTATCCTTTTTACATATCTAAAGAAGCTGTTAGGGTCAGTTTTTATATTTCCCGCAAGCTTTCTTTCATGCTCTTTTCCACCCCTCTTAATTAACCCCTTTGTCCTCTGTTGAGTTCTAAATTTCTCCCAGTCCTCCAGTTTTTTGCTTCCTCTGTGCAATTTATATTCCTCTTCCTTGACTTTAACACTATCCTTGATTTCCCTCGTTAGCCATGGTTGAGCCGCCTTCCCCGTTTTATTTTTTTGCCAGACAGGGATGAACAATTTTTGGAGTTCATCCAGGCGGTCTTTAAATCTTTGCCATTGCATCTTCACCGTCAACCCTTTAGCTATAATTTGCCAGTCTATCCTAGCCATTTCCCGTCTCATACCTTCAAAGTCTCCTTTCTTTAAGTTCAGGACCCAAGTCTCTGAATTATCCGTGTCACTTTCCATCCTGTTGAAGGAATGGGTGACGTTTCGGGACAAGACTCTTCTGCAGACACCCATTCCTTCCAGTGACCCATGTAGTCTTCAGTCCCATTTTGAATTGAATTTCAAGTCAAGTCAAGTCAAGTTTATTTGTCACATACACATACACGATGTGCAGTGAAATGAAAGTGGCAACGCCTGCGGATTGTGCAAAAAAAAGAATTACAGTTACAGCATATAAATTAAAGTTAACACTGAGAAGACAAAATTTAGTCCCTGGAGTTATAAAAGTTAACAGTCCTGATGGCCTGTGGGAAGAAACTCCGTCTCATCCTCTCCGTTTTCACAGCGTGACAGCGGAGGCGTTTGCCTGACCGTGCCAGTGTGGCAATTCTCAACCTGTGACATGTTTCTATTTTACTGCTGTTTCTGCAATGCCTTCGCAGTGAAGCATTTGTATGTAGAAAGTCCCTACTTCTCAACATTTGGCCCACAAAGAGCCTTAGAAATATGTTTTCTGGGTCTACCTAAAGCTACAGCGCAATTCAGATTTCCAGCATGTAACACCCGAATGTATCATGAAAAAAGTTGACCGTGTCAAACTAAAACTCAGCAAATTTTTTCCATTTATTCGGCCTCATCTCTCTTATGATACAGATGCAGGATTAAATGTACAATAGTATCACCGTTTTATAAACCACAATCTGGATCACCATGTTGCATTCTTGCAGTGCACAGCAGCTTTATAACACGTGTATATTTTGATCAAAAACTGAATGTAACCACACGGAAGGTTTGTGGCTAGAGCACATGGTAAATACACATTGTACCTTGTGCAGCACCCACATACAATAAACATTCTTCATCAATTATCAATGAAGCCATCTCTTGTGACAAAGACTGACAACCTTGGTAAATGACCGCATATTATTTCCTGTAGCCGTTAACCTGGCTCAGCATATTGAAGATAGACACAAAATGCTAGAGGGACAGGAAATAAACATAGCACAAAAAGTAAGGACATTTGTGTTTGGTAGATTATTTCTTTGTTGTAACAATGCTTCTTGGCAATAAATCTTATACCGTTGGAAAGCCTGTTTATTTCCCTTTTAAATGGTGCCACATTTGTAAGGAACATGCATTTGTGGGATGAGCAGCAGAGCTGAGTATATGGGTTGCGCCCATGAAAAATTTGCCAAATCTTCTCTGCCAATGCCAAACAGCTTATTCTGCTGTTGCTATTGACTCTTGTTTTGAGCTTCTGGTACCCCCAGGTGCTGACAAGAATGGGATGCCATCCCACAACAGTGTGTGACCAGGCTGGTGAATCAGCATGAGGAGGACGTGCCAGGCTGTTATGGCTGTGTATGGTTCTTCCACACGCTACTGTGGCTCCTGTTTATTAAATGAATAAATTGTTAAATTGCCAATATGTCTTGTTTCTTCAGACTTCAATCATCCAATCCACCAAACAACACCGAACAAGAGTCAATGGCAGAATAAGCTGTTTGGCATTGGCAGAGAAGATTTGGCAAATTTTTCATGGGCGCAACCCATATACTCAGCTCTGCTGCTCATCCCACAAATGCATGTTCCTTACAAATGTGGCACCATTTAAAAGGGAAATAAACAGGCTTTCCAACGGTATAAGATTTATTGCCAAGAAGCATTGTTACAACAAAGAAATAATCTACCAAACACAAATTTCCTTACTTTTTGTGCTATGTTTTATCTCTGGGTAGAAGGAATAGTTGTCTGCAGAAGGGTCTTGTCCCAAAACGTCACCCATTCCTACAACAGGATGGAAAGTGACACGGTTAATTCAGAGACTTGGGTCCTGAACTTAAAGATAGGAGACTTTGAAGGTATGAGACGGGAAATGGCTAGGATAGACTGGCAAATTATACCTAAAGGGTTGACGGTGAAGATGCAATAGCAAAGATTTAAAGACCGCCTGGATGAACTCCAAAAATTGTTCATCCCTGTCCGGCAAAAAAATAAAATGGGGAAGGCGGCTCAACCATGGCTAACGAGGGAAATCAAAGATATTGTTAAAGCCAAGGAAGAGGAATATAAATTGGACAGAGGAAGCAAAAAACTGGAGGACTGGGAGAAATTTAGAACTCAACAGAGGAGGCCAACGGGGTTAATGAAGAGGGGTGGAAAAGAGCATGAAAGAAAGCTTGCGGGAAATATAAAAACTGACCCTAAAAGCTTCTTTAGATATGTAAAAAGGAAAAGATTAGTGAAGACAAATGGAGGTCCCTTCCATTCAGAGACAGGCGAATTTATAATGGGAAACAAAGAAATGGCAGAACAGTTAAACGGGTACTTTGGTTCTGTGTTCACTAAGGAAGAAACAAAAAAATTCTCAGAAATACTAGGGAACTGAAGATCTAGTGGGAGGGAGGAACTGAAGGGAATCCACATTAGTCAGGAAATGGTGTTAGGTAAACTGTTGGGACTGAAGGCAGATAAATCCCCAGGGCCTGATGTTCTGCATCCCAGAGAAACTGGGATGCATTCGTCCCAGAAGGTGGCCCTAGAAATCATGAATGCATCGGTGATCATTTTCCAATGTTCTCTCAACTCTGGATCAGTTCCTGTGGACTGGAGGGTAGCCAATATAACCCCACTTTTTAAGAAAGGAGGCAGAGAGAAAATGGGGAATTATAGACCAGTTAGCCTTAAATCAGAAGTGGGGAAGATGCTTGAGTCGTTTGTTAAAGATGCTAATAGCAGCGCATTTGGAAAGCAGAGACAGGATCGGTCAAAGTCAGCATGGATTTATGAAGGGGAAATCATGCTTGTCTAATCTTCTAGAATTTTTTGAGGATGTAACAAGTAGAATGGATGAGGGAGTGCCCGTGGATGTAGTGTATCTGGACTTTCAAAAAACCTTTGACAAGGTCCCACATAAGAGATTTGTGGGCAAAATTAGAGCGCATGGTATTGGGGCAGGGTATTGACATGGATAGAGAATTGGTTGGCAGACAGGAAGCAAAGAGTAGGAATTAACGGGTCCTTTTCAGAATGGCAGGCAGTGACTAGTGGGGTACCGCAAGGCTCGGTGCTGGGACCCCAGTTATTTACAATATATATTAACGATTTAGACGAGGGAATTAAATGTGACATCTCCAAGTTTGTGGATGAAACAAAGCTGGGTGGCAGTGTGAGCTGCGAGGGGGATGCTATGGGTGACTTGGATAGGTTTGGTTAGTGGGCAGATGCATGGCAGATGCAGTATAATGTGGATAAATGTGAGGTTATCCACTTTGGTGGCAAGAACAGGAAGGCAGATTATTATTTGAATGGTGTCAGATGAGGAAAAGAGGAGGTGCAATGAGACCTGGGTGTGCTTGTACTTCAGTCACTGAAAGTAAGCATGCAGGTACAGCAGGCAGTGAAGAAAGCTAATGGCATGTTGGTCTTCATTGCGAGAGGATTTGAGTTTAGGAGCAAGGAGGTCCTACTGCAGTTGTACAGGGCCCTGGTGAGGCTGCACCTGGAGTATTGTGTGCAATTTTGGTCTCCTAAACAAGAGATATAGAAGGTGATGTGGAGAGATAAAGAACAATGAATGAAAGATATGCAAAAAGTAACGATGATAAAGGAAACAGGCCATTGTAAGCTGTTTGTTGGGTGAAAATGAGAAGCTGGTCGACTTGGGTGGGGAGGGTTAGGGAGTGGGGGAATGCCGGGGCTACCTGAAGTGAGAGAAATCAATATTCATACCACTGGGCTGTAAGCTGCCCAAGTGAAATATGAGATGCTAATGGCAAACTCCAATTTGCTTTTAGTCTCACTCTGATAATGGAGGAGACCGAGGACAGAAAGGTCTGTGTAGGAAAGGGAAGGAGAATTAAAGTGTCCAGCAACCGGGCGATCAGGTTGGTTCAGGCGTGCTGAGCGAAGGTGTTCCACGAAACGATCGCCCTGTCTGCCTTTGGTTTCGCTGATGTATAGGAGTCCACGTCTTGTTCATCGATATATGAGTCCACATCTTGTTATCAGATCATTGGTGATAAACACTCTGCTTAAAGTCAATGGAAAGGAAAATTGAGAATATGTGAGATAAACAGTTTAATTTTTTTAGTTTCCTGCTAGTTAAGTTCAAGTTTCCCCACAGCGTTTATTTATAGTTGAAGCAAATGTGCCTTAACCTGAGCTCAAGTTAAAATCAAGTTTAAACTTGAGTTTTAAAAAATCAATAGAACATTGCAAGTAAAATCCAATTGATATGAACACTAGCTACATTACAAAACTAATTCTCAGCAAGTGAGGTGCATTAATAATAATAATAATAATAATGCATTACATTTATATAGCGCTTTTCAAACACTCAAAGACGCTTTACATGGATTTCTAGAACATAGAGAAGTGAATAAATAGATAAATAAGTAAACGAACAGAGAAAGGAGACAGAAGGTGAGGTGATCTTCAGTGGTTGAAGGCAGTGCTGAAGAGGTGAGACTTCAGTGATGTTTTGAATGTGGTGAGTGAGGAGGAGTCTCTGACGGTTTGGGGTAGTGAGTTCCATAGGGTGGGAGCCACCATTAGGATCCACTGGTGTAATAAAATGCAATCTATTCAGGTAAAATCTTTCTTTCAGGTTGTTGAAATTATTCTGTGTAGAAAGGAACTGTAGATGGTGGTTTAAACTGAAGATAGACACAAAAAGCCGGAGTAACTCAGCGGAACAGACAGCATCTGTGGAGAAAAGGAATAGGTGGCGTTTTGGGTCGAAACCCTTCTTCAGACTGGTGTGCCACTAAGCGCTTATGTTTTAATGGAACATATTACTAAGCATAAGGTGTAATATGTGTGTTATATACAGCAACATAATTAATGTGACTAAGATAAAGAAATGAATGTAGGCGTAGATTACCGGAAAAACAACAGAATTGGCACAACTATCTGCAAAACCACAAGGCCAGGAATTATCACTTCTATTCTCCATCTCTCTGATGTTGCACATATTTGCTTTGATGATGTTATTCATTGTCTTAGATTCACTTAGCTAAACAACATTTATCCGCTTTATTTAAACAAAAAACTGCAACTAATGCTGATGGAAATCAGGGAAACAGGAAGATTACATTACTTATATTTTCTACCTTTTGAACAAGTTAATGAATGATTGGATGCTTCCATTTCATGGAAAATGGAACAAACATGATTTTAGTTTTCAGAGGCTTTTTGCCAATTTGTCCTTCCCCAGTGCAAATGACCTACTTACAACTTTTATGCCAAAAAAACAAGCACTTGTGGTAAACGATCATTTTTCCTTTTAACCATTTGCAGCCACGTTGAAAATATTCAACCACTCATTAGTTTCTTTGGCCAGAACATTTTCTATTCTTGCCCCAGCTCTTCTGCTGTCATTTAAAAGCTAACTGTAGATGCTAGTTTATCGATTATGAATATTGATTTCTCTAACTTCAAGTAACCCTTGCTTTCCCTCTCTCTCCATCCGTCCCCTATACTAGTTCTCCGACCAGTCTGACTGTCCTCCTGATTAAATTTTATTTTGATATGCCTCGTTCTCATTTTCCCCTCGCCAACAATGATCTATTCTACATTTTCCTTGGTCTTTAACCCATTTGATATCTTATTTTCACACCTTACCCTTCCATATCTCTGTGTCTCCCTCTCCCCTGACTCTCAGTCTGAAGAAGGGTCTCGACCCGAAACGACACCCAATCCAACTATCCAGAGATGCTGCCTTTCCCACTGAGTTACTCCAGCATTTTGTGCCTGACTTGTTGAGTTTCTTCAATAGGTTTTCACTCCAAATTACAGTATCTGTGTCTCTTGAATCTCTTCTGCTGAAACTTCCATTGGTGGGCCATGAATTATTCAGCTATTAATTGATGCTGAATAGGTTACAGAACAATAGGCCAGAGATGCTGCCTAATATATCCCACCCCTTGACAGGTGCCATTGTAACAAGATAATCAATGTTATTCACTTCGCCTGTCAGTGGTCATAATGTTTTGGCTGATCGGTGTATATCTGTAAGGTTACAGGTTTAATCCTTCCAGTGACAATAGGCAGCATGACTGCATTAGAACGAAAACCAGTCAGTGTTTTAAACCTTCTTAGTCACGAGGCCAGAATGTTTCTCCTGTTGACAGAATGGTCTTGGAACTGATCTCTTTGATATCTAAGGTATTTATTCACAAAATGGTGGAGTAACTCAGCAGGTCAGGCAACATCTCAGGAGAGAAGGAATGGGTGACGTTTCGGGTCGAGACCCTTCTTCAGACTGATGTCAGGGGGGCGGGACAAAGGAAGGATATAGGTGGAGACAGGAAGATGGAGGGAGAACTGGGAAGGGGGAGGGGAAGAGAGGGACAGAGGAACTATCTAAAGTGTCGAAATGTGGTCGTAGAGCAGGAGGGCAGGAGTAATCTAAGATACTCTCTCTGGATTTAAGTTTAAAAAGGCCCGTTTCACAAGGGTATGGGGGAAACCAATCCAACCTGTCAGACCATTCAAGACATGAGGGAGGGAAGTGGAAAGAATAGATGAGAGGCATTCTAAAATCAGCACAAGTACAATAAAAAGTAGAGACAAATTTTTAACATTATAATTTGCACAGAATTGCGCATTATAGTTCAGTTTAGTTTAGTTTAGAGATAGAGCGTGGAAACAGGCCCTTCGGCCCACTGAGTCCACACCGACCAGCGATCCCTGCACACACTAGGGACAATTTACATTGTATAATTAACAAGCCAATTAACCTACAAACATCAACGTCTTTGGCATGAGAGGAAACCGAAGATCTCGGAGAAAACCCACGCGGTCACGGGGAGAACGTACAAACTCCGTGCAGACAAGCAAGCATCTGTAATTGGGATCAAACCTGGGTCCCTGGCGATGTAAGCCCAATATTGGAAAATATTGCAGCAAAAAATCGAATTTAGCAAATGTTTTTATAAATATGCCAAAAGATGAATATTTGGTAAATAAATTTATATTTATCTCATAAACACAAGCAAAACATTAGTGCAAATAAATTACATTCAAGTGAAAATATTCCATTAACTTTTCTGTAAAGGTGAAGTAAACAGCATCATTCCAATGGAAATATGTAAAAATTCCAGGATCACACAGTGATTTAAGCACTGATCCTCACAATATCTCATAAGTGTGTGTGGACTGCACAATGCTCCAGTCACCAGCTCTCGTTTTAATTATTTTCGATTTTTGCAAATCAGGAGAGTTACAAAGTTGAAATCATCTTCACAGAGAGAGGAGAGACACAAAATGCTGGAGTAACTCAGATTCCTGCACATTCACGGATGGGATGAAGTACACTCTTGTGACAAGAGTATCCATGGCAACCGAGATTATTCCAGAGGACCATAAAAACTCCTCTGAAGAATGTTGGAAAGAACTGCAGATGCTGGTGTAAAGCGAAGGTAAGCACAAAATGCTGGAGTAACTCAGTGGGACTGGCAGCATCTCTGGAGAGAAGGAATGGATGACGTTTCGGGTCGAATCTGAAGATGGGTCTCGACCCGAAACGTCACTTATTCCTTTTCTCCAGAGATGCTGCCTGTCCCGTTGAGTTACTCCAGCATTTGAGTTACTACAGCATTTCATACTACTACGCCTGTATGGTGTACTACTATAGAGTACTCTATAGAGTATTGGTGTACTCTATGGATTCAGTTGTTCATCAACTCTTCTGTTCAGAATTCTTTTTAGGTACTGTTATTTTATTAAGGGAATAACCAAGTACGTTACTGACATACGATTGCTATCAGTGCTGGACTGAGGCCACAAACAGATGGCAGGAGAAAGCCTGTCCACTAATTTACTTTCATCTTAAACTTAACCAACACGAGCGTTCTTTTGAGGAGGCTGTTTGTAGGCACTAATTTACCACATCAGGATACAGCGCTGTTAACATGTCTTCTCTTTTCTTCCCTTCCCAATAGTGAAAGAGACTGAAGGGAGAACAGTGCAATACAATATTTATGTTCACATAAATACTTCACCTCTTTGGAAAAGAGGCTTAATTAAAGAATCCCACATTGGGAATATTGTGATCTGAACATCAGACAACCAGGACATTCAACATGTCCTGTCACCCACTACTTGCTGATTGAAACATTGTACCTCAGGGAGCAGATGCTCAAATGTAAATAGTGTAGTGAGCCATAGGCATCGCCCATTCTCCCAACCAAATGAATCAACCAAGCACAAAGTAGGAGAGGAACCGCGTAACAATAAATAACTCGCACCAATAGCATGCCCAGTCCTTGTACAATACACAAATTGTCCTTCCATGGTACATGAAGCTTGTTAAAGTGCTGCCAGCGTGCAGACCGGAGGGATCCTAATTTCCTATCAGGAATGCTCCAAAATATATGTGTTCATGATCCAGTGTGATGTAGTTCTGCTCCAGTCCATGGATTCTGGCTTGAAGCCAGCTCTTGGGCATGATGTGGACTAGTGTGCTGGACTGATCGAACGCATCCTCTGCCTCCGACAGTATCTTCACTTCCATGCTCAAAATGGAGGCACATTCATTAGTCCCCGTGCAACGGGAGAGTTCCAACTTGATCGGTGCACTGTTGTGGCATTGATTTGAAACAGAGCAGATCACTTTCAGCTTGGCGTATACGTAGTACATCCCATCCTTCATGCTGTGCAGCTCCTGATTATCGAAACGGAAGCCAGAACCCAGATAACTATTTCCTAGTCCATTGGTAGCTGCCCATGTTACAGTCCGGTTGTAATCTACAGACAGAAATGAAACAGTCATTAGGTTAAGTGTGTTTAGAGTCATAGAATCATAGAGTGATACAGTGTGGAAACAAGCCCTTCGGCCCAACTTGCCCACACCGACCAACATGCCCCAGCTACACTAGTCCCACCTGCCAGCGTTTGGTCCATAACCCTCCCAACCTGTCCCATCCATGTACCCGTCTAATTGTTTTGTAAATGTTTGGATAGTCCCTGCCTCAACTACCTCTCCTGGCACCACCCTTTGTGTTAAAAAATGTTGCTACCTCATATTACCTCCATCTCTCAATGTTATGAACCAGCGTGTGAAAGTTGGGTGACAAGCTCACTTGCTCCTAAACTGGTTATGTGATAGAAGCAGAATTAGGCCATTCGGCCCATCACATCTACTCCAACATTGAATCATGACTGATCTATCTTTCTCTCCTAACCCCATTCTCCTACCTTCTCCCCATAACCCCTGACACCCGTACTAATCAACAATCTATCCATCTCTGCCTTAAAAATATCCACTGACTTGGCCTCCAGAGCCTTCTGTGGCAATGGATTCCACACATTCACCACCCTCTGACTAAAGAAATTCCTCCTCATCTCCTTTCTAAAGGAAAGTCCTTTAATTCTGAGGCTGTGACCTCTGGTCCTAGACTCTCCCACTGGTGGAAACATCCTCTCCACATCCACTCTATCCAGGCCTTTAAAGTGGTTAATGAATGACATTCAATTGCCACAATTAAAAACAGTGAAGAATGGGCAATGTCAGAGGTTCTGATGTCAAGTGCTTGGCTGATTAGTGATGTGGTGGAGATAAAACGGAAAAGCCTTGAATGACCCCCAGCTCAGTTTGGCTGTTATTGATTGATTATAATCATGCATTGTCTTTCCGCTGACTGGTTAGCACGCAACAAAAGATTTTCCATGTACCTCAGTACATGCGACAATAAACTAAACTGAACGGATTACAGTTTTCCGCTCTCTGACCCATCAAGATGGTCTTTCTCTTGCCTCCTTACACTTTTTAACAAGATAACTTTGTGGATAATTATAGATCTACTTACCAATTTGTGCTAACAGATGTGCAGCATACTGCAAAATAAACAAAAAGGACAATGGAATTAGATATTGATCTGGCAGGAATTGCGTATATATATATATATATATATATGTAAGTTCATCACATTCTATGCTTAAATATTCCATTGCATTTTATGACTGGGTATATCTCGTTGTTCAAGCATCTCTGTGTATACATACCGGAATGCTTGGTTCAGTGTATCTGTGAACTCTCTCTGAGTGTCCATGTTAAAATGTGCCTGGAAAATGAAGAATCCTCTAACATTCACCCCAACTGCCCAACTAAGTGAAAATAGACACAAAAAGTTGGAGTAACTCAGCACAACCAGAGAGCAGTGCTGAACTATTATCTACCTCATTGGTGACCCTCGGACTATCCTTGATCGCACTTTGCTGGCTTTACCTTGCACTAAACGTTATTCCCTTATCATGTGTCTATACACTGTAAATGGATTGATTGCAATCATGTATTGTCTTTCTGCTGACTGGGTAGCACGCAATAAAAAGCTTTTCACTGTACCTCGATACCTGTGACAATAAACTAAACTGAACCCCACTTGAAATTGGAACTCGACAAGGTCAGGCAGCATCTCTGGAGAGAAGGAATAGGTGACGTTTCAGGTCGAGACCCTTCTTCAGACTGAGATCCAGGGGTCAGTCTGAAGAAAGGCCTCAACCCGAAACATCACCTATTCCTTTTCTCCAGAGATGTTGCCTGTCCTGCCCATCTAAGTGGGTGAGCCAGGAAGCTAGGTTATGTAAACCATTGAACCACAGAGTGTCCCTACTGAGGCTAGTCCTTGCCTAAGTCAACACCAATGCTGTAGTTCCACCATGTAGAGTTTGGAGCAATGCAGATGAGGCCACTGATACAACTGGCCGCCCTGGCCAATCCCTCGTCCCCCTCTCCCTTCAGGCAAAAGGTACAGAAGTGTGAAACCACACACCTCCAGATTCAGGGACAGTTTCTTCCCAGCTGTTATCAGGCAACTGAACCATCCCACCACAACCAGAGAGCAGTGCTGAACTACTATCTACCTCATTGGTGACCCTTGGACTATCTTTGATCGGACTTTACTGGCTTTACCTTGCACTAAACGTTATTCCCTTATCATGTATCTGTACACTATGGATGACTCGATTGTAATCATGTATAATCTTTCCGCTGACTGGTTAGACAATAACAATAGACAATAGACAATAGGTGCAGGAGGAGGCCATTCGGCCCTTCGAGCCTGTACGCACCGCCATTCAATGTGATCATGGCTGATCATTCTCAATCAGTACCCTGTTCCTGCCTTCTCCCCATACCCCCTGACTCCGCTATCCTTAACAGCTCACAATAGCTATCCTTAGCAGACAACAAAAGCTTTTCACTGTACCTCGCTTGGTACACCTGACAATAAACTACACTCAAACGTGACAATAAACTAAACTGAACTAAACATAATTCGTATTTATTCACAAAATGCTGGAGTAACTCAGCAGGTCAGGCAGCATCTCAGGAGAGAAGGAATGGGAGAATACCCATTCCTTCTCTCCAGAGATGCTGCCTGACCTGCTGAGTTACTCCAGCATTTTGTGAATAAATACCTTCGATTTGTACCAGCTATCTGCAGTTATTTTCTTAAACATAATTCGTACATCAGATTCCAACATAGCAGACATAATAATTTAAGAAGATAACTGCAGATGCTGGTACAAATCGAAGGTTTTTATTCACAAAATGCTGGAGTAACTCAGCAGGTCAGGCAGCATCATCAGCATTTTGTGAATAAAGACATAATAATTTCGCAGAGTGATGAATTGTCATGTATATTAATGTATTGTCTTTCCGCTGGCTGGTTAAGACACAACAAAAGGCTTTTCACTGCCCCTCGGTACACTGGTATGGTTTTTTATTTGTCATGTGTACCGAGTTACAGTGAAATTCATTTCTGGGCACAGTTCAGCACAAGTATCACTGTACATAAGCACTGAGATACGAATCAGATAAGCATCAAACTAAACTGGCTGTATACAACAGAGGGTATAAGAAAATAACTGCAGATGCTGGTACAAATCGATTTATTCACAAAATGCTGGAGTAACTCAGCAGGTCAGGCAGCATCTCAGGGGAGAAGCTCTCCCGAGATGCTGCCTGACCTGCTGAGTTACTCCAGCATTTTGTATACAACAGAGAATGTGGCACATCTTACTTTGGCTCTGACGACTCTGGGCTCTGCAGACATCTCGGGATAGATAAGGAAGCAAAAGGCGAAGAGAAGGCCGGCGATGGTAACAAACAGCAGGAGGACAGAGGCGAGGACTGCTGAGAGGAGGCGGCGCTGGCACTTGGCTTGATGGTTCTCTCTTTGGAGCTGCTGAGACTCGCATTTGCTGTGAGTCTGTGTTACAGTCACTTCTCTCAAATCCTCCTGTCCCATTGCTCCAAGTTCCCTCGCCGCTCCGATCTGCTCTCTCTCCCTCTCTCACAGGCACTGTGTGTAATTCTGCGACCGCTTGGTCCACTAGCCTCTTTATGTTCCCTTTCTCGGGGAAGTTTCCATGATGTCTGAGCCCGTGAGCCGGACTTCCCCGGAGCCAGAAGCCGCTACACTCAAGAGAGAAGTCTTCAGGATTCACCCAACGAGCAGAGGAAACGTGGGCGGGGGTGGAGGGAAAGGGACATGTCAGTGGAACCGAGCGAGAGTTTTGAAGGGAGAGGAGAGTTGAGAGCAGGAAGAAGGAAAGAAAAAAAAAACCCAACTAACTTAAATCCAAGAGGGTGGAAAGTTAACCGGTTATAAAAGGAACCGAGAGATATCCAGACGCAGGGCGAACGAATGAGAGGAAATCAAAGTGAACCAGTTTGTTTAGGGGAGAGAGTGGCACACAACAACACACACAGAAAGAGAGACAGACAGAAAAACAACAAGAGGCGAGAGTGTTGTATTGTCAAACGTCCCAGATAGAACAATGTCATTCTTATTTGCAGTAGCACAACAGGATATGTAAACATAGTACACTGTAAATATAAGAAACGAGAGAGGAAAGTACACACACACACACACACACACACACAAACACGCATACGTACACATAAAATGAATAGAATTGAATTGAACTGAACTGAATTGAATTGAACTGAACTGAATTGAATTGAACTGAATTGAATTGAATTGAATTGAACTGAATTGAATTGAATTGAACTGAATTGAATTGAATTGAATTGAATTGAATTGAATTGAACTGAATTGAATTGAATTGAATTGAATTGAACTGAATTGAATTGAATTGAATTGAACTGAATTGAACTGAATTTAATTGAATTGAATTGAACTGAATTGAATTGAATTGAACTGAATTGAACTGAATTGAATTGAATTGAATTGAATTGAATGGAATTGAATACATTTTATTCGCCAAGTATGTAGACATACAAGGAATTGCCTTGGGTGCTTTGCTCGCAAATAAACAATACAAACAAACAATAATAGTTCAAGTTCAAAGTTAAAAAACACTTTATTTGTCCCCGTGGGGCAATTTACAAAGACACGTAGAGCATTACAAAAACTATTGGGGGGGGTGGGGGAGAGCAGGGTGAGCAGCAGGACAGGGGTGGTTGGGAGATGAGGAGCTGAACAGCCTTGGGGACAGAGGTAGCCCTTTAACCTCTGTGTCCCACAGCCTGGGCAGTGAAGCCGGGAGTCCTGAGGGGAGCCACTCAAACGCAGAGAACAGGACGCGTGAGGGGTCCTGCAAAACGCTGCCAGCTGACCTCAGCATCTGCTGGTCGCTTAGGGTGGAGAGAGGGGCTCTGACAGGGAGTCCAATGACTCTGGCTGTGCTCGGCAGGCGGTTGCTGTTCTGAAGGCTGATGGGGTGGAACCAGCAGGCGAGGGAGAATAGTCCAATAATAACAATAATAGTTCACAAAATGCTGGAGTAACTCAGCAGGTCAGGCAGCATCTCCTGAGATAACTGCAGATGCTGATACAAATCGAAGGCATTTATTCACAAAATGCTGGAGTAACTCAGCAGGTCAGGCAGCATCTCAGGAGATAACTGCAGATGCTGGTACAAATCGAAGGTGTTTATTCTTGAGTTACTCCAGCATTTTGTGAATAAATACCTTCGATTTGTACCAGCATCTGCAGTTATTTTCTTACAATAATAGTTCATGTAGTTCAGAGCTTATTTTGAGGTTGCAGTGTTTAATAGCCCAACGGCTGCAGGTAAGAAGCTGTTCCTGAACCTGGACGATACAGTTTTCAGGCTCCTGTATCTTCTTCCCGATGGCAGGGGTGAAATGAGAGCGTGGCCAGGGTGGTGTGGGTCACTGATGGTAATATAGGAGTGTCAGACAGCGTCCTAAGATTGATGGGTGGGTGTGTGATGGGGATTATTGAGCGAGAGTCAATAAAGACAAACATATCAATGCAGAAACAAATGGACAAGTAAAGATAGAGACACAAAGAACTTCAGATGCTGGTTTACAACAAAAGGCAGAAAGTGCTGGAGTAACTCAGCGGGTCAGACAGCACCTCTGGAGAACAGGCACAGGTGATGTTTCGGGTTGGGACCGCTCTTCGATCAGAACCCGAGCCGAATCTCACCTATTCACGCGCATTATAAAATGCATGAAGACAACACAATACAATGCAATATAATATATCTTTATTGTCATTGTACAGGGGTACTTAACATGGTTTCTGGAAATGAGAAAATCCCTGACCGCCTTACAGAAAGGTGATCCTGGAAGTCCCAGAGGAAGAGTTACTTGTTTTTAAAATCCAAATTAGAATGATGTCACATTTTGAATTTTGGTTTCTTTGTCTCGTTAAGTAGTTTCATTATAAAAATTGAACGTAACTTCAACATGGTCAAAAGGGAAAGACAGCTGATATATCAGAGTGAAACTGCCTAGTAAACGAAGCTGTAAACTGTTGCGTGCTAATAAATTATTACAATCAAAGGCATTTATTCGCAAAATGCTGGAGTAACTCAGCAGGTCAGGCAGCATCTCAGGAGAGAAGGAATGGGTAAACGTTTCGAGTCGAGACCCTTCTTCAGAATCAAGTAATTTACAGTCAATAGATACACTGATAAGGGAATAACGTTTTAGTGCAAGGCAAAGCCAGCAAAGCCCGATCAAGGACAGTTGGTCAAATCATGTAGGCTGGTCCAGAAAGATAGAATGCACAGGATCGAGGGGGAGGTGAGAGGTTGGCTTGGTCCTAGAAGCAGGAGGTGGTAGTGGAGAGATTTTCTCTTCAGTATGAATCAACATATGCTATAAGGATCAATGCTGAGTTTAGTTTAGTTGAGAGACACAGAATGAAAGCAGGCCCTTCGGCCCACCGAGTCCGCACCGACCAGCAATCCCCGCACAGTAACACTATCCTACACACACTAGGGACAATTTACAGTTCTACAAACCTGCGCGTCTTTGGAGCGTGGGAGGAAGCCGGAGATCGCGGAGAAACGGTCACTGGGAGAACGTACAAACTCCGTACAGACAGCAGCCATAGTCAGGATTGAACCCGGGTCTCCGGCCCTGGAAGCACTATAAGTCAACAACTCTGCCGCTGCACCACCAAGGCACAGACGCCCGTCTTCATTGTTTGTCATATCTATTAATGATTTGGAATAGAATTTAGTTTAAGGGTCTCATTGGTGTGCCTGGAGTCCCAAATTGGCCAAAGATAGACAGGGATCAGCCATGATCACATTGAATGGCGGTGCTGGCCCTAAGGGCCGAATGGCCTACTCCTGCCATTCAACTAATTGTCTATTGTCTATTCTCTATAAAAAGCTGGAGTAACTCAGCAGGTCAGACAGCATCTCTGGAGAAAAGGAATACATGACATTTCAGGTCGAGACCCTTCTTTTTGAGTCCATCTTCGGTTTAAACCAGCATCTGCAGTTCCTGAAGAAGGGTCTCGACCCGAAACGTCACCCATTCCTTCTTTCCAGAGATGCTGCCTGTCCCTCTGAGTTACTCCAGCATTTTGTGTCCATCTTCAGTTTAAACCAGCATCTGCAGTTCTTTCCTACACAAATAGGCCAATTTGGATAAGGCTTAGGCAAAGATCTGAGAATTGTTGACCCATAAACAGGTATTATCTAGCATGATTGGACCCATCCCGTTAGAAGTAGTAAGTTAGTAAACATATGAAAATGAAAGGGAAGACCAAATTTGGGAAGTCCCTGCGTTCCAAAACAGGGATTCCTGAAACACAACCGTTTTTCATAAGCTTAAGTGTATTTTTAAATAATGTTATTACTGTAAGTATATTTACAGTGGACATATAGAAAGTACATGTTATACACTAAACAGTTGCAATAGGTAAATGGTATGATCACCATGTCGGATGCATATGCGGCAGATTCTTCATGTAGCAGATAGACAACGAGAAAGTATGTTGTTTAGAAACTTCATTAATTTTACAGGTGTAAATGTAAAATTGTAACATTGTCCCTAGTGTGTGTAGGATAGTGTTAATGTGCGGAGATCAATGGTCGTTGCCGACTCGGTGGGTCGAAGGGCCTGTTGTTGAAAGGCTGGAGCGATTGGGCTTGTATACACTGGAATTTAGAAGGATGAGGGGGGATCTTATTGAAACATATAAGATAATTAGGGGATTGGACACATTAGAGGCAGATAACATGTTCCCAATGTTGGGGGAGTCCAGAACAAGGGGCCACAGTTTGAGAATAAGGGGTAGGCCATTTAGAACGGAGATGAGGAAGAACTTTTTCAGTCAGAGGGTGGTGAAGGTGTGGAATTCTCTGCCTCAGAAGGCAGTGGAGGCCAGTTCATTGGATGCTTTCAAGAGAGAGCTGGATAGAGCTCTTAAGGATAGCGGAGTGAGGGGGTATGGGGAGAAGGCAGGAACGGGGTACTGATTGATAGTGATCAGCCATGATCGCATTGAATGGCGGTGCTGGCTCGAAGGGCTGAATGGCCTCCTCCTGCACCTATTGTCTATTGTCTATTGTCTATTGTCCTCGCTGTATCTCTGAACTAAATTAAAATACTACATTGCCTGTGGAGCAACCAGCTGACATTGGAAGTTTAAACTAGATGCTAGGAAGATTATTGAGCCCTACTGCAGAATTGAAGAATGAAGGTTGTATCAGAAGAAACAACAAAAACAGAAAATGCTGGGAGTACACCATAGGTCGGGTAGCATCTGTGGGGGAGAAACAGAGATCGTGTTTCAGGTCGGTGATCTGTCATTAGCTGAAAGGCTAAAGTTCCCTCACTATAAATGCACAGAGTCTCTTGCCCAGAGTAGGGGAATCGAGGACCAGAGGCCATAGGTTCAAGGTGAAGGGGAAAAGATTTAATAGGAATCCGAGGGGTAACTTTTTCACACAAAGGGTGGTGGGTGTATGGAACGAGCTGCCAGAGGAGGTAGTTGAGGCAATAGACAATAGACAATAGGTGCAGGAGGAGGCCATTCGGCCCTTCGAGCCAGCACCGCCATTCAATGTGATCATGGCTGATCATTCTCAATCAGTACCCCGTTCCTGCCTTCTCCCCATACCCCCTGACTCCGCTATCCTTAAGAGCTCTATCCAGCTCTCTCTTGAATGCATTCAGAGAATTGGCCTCCACTGCCTTCTGAGGCAGAGAATTCCACAGATTCACAACTCTCTGACTGAAAAAGTTTTTCCTCATCTCAGTTCTAAATGGCCTACCCCTTATTCTTAAACTGTGGCCCCTTGATCTGGACTCCCCCAACATTTGGAACATGTTTCCTGCCTCTAACGTGTGCAACCCCTTAATAATCTTATACGTTTCGATAAGATCTCCTCTCATCCTTCTAAATTCCAGTGTATACAAGCCTAGTCGCTCCAGTCTTTCAACATATGATAGTCCCGCCATTCCTGGAATTAACCTAGTAAACCTACGCTGCACACCCTCAATAGCAAGAATATCCTTCCTCAAATTTGGAGACCAAAACTGCACACAGTACTCCAGGTGTGGTCTCACTAGGGCCCTGTACAACTGCAGAAGGACCTCTTTGCTCCTATACTCAACTCCTCTTGTTATGAAGGCTAACCTTCCATTGGCTTTCTTCACTGCCTGCAGGGACTATCCCAACATTTAAGAAACAGACAGATACATGGATAGGACAGGGTTGGAGGGATATGGACCAAGCACACGCAGGTGGGACTAGTGTAGCTGGGACATGTTGGCCGGTGTGGGCAAGTTGGTCTGAAGGGCCTGTTTCCACACTGTATCACTCTATGACTCAATGACTCTATAGATACTGCCTGGCTTTCTGAGTGCCTCCAGGGTTTTTCTGTTTTCCATCATCTGTTTGGAGTAAGCAACAATGATGAATTCATGCAGATCCACCGACAAATTAGTTTGTGGTTGAACTGGCCAGTGGCTCGAGACAGATCCTGTAAAATGGCCTACTAGGTTACGTGGTCGGGATTTTGAAACTGCAGAATTAAACTTATTGGGAGAATGTTTTTGTTGCAGGGGCGGTTACTGTAGAGAGTGGCAATGAGGCGGAGAGGAAGTTGTGTGCGGTGAGTAACTCTTTGGAAAAGTCCAGCACTTTGGTTCTGTATCTCAGCAGTGACATGTTAATAGTGCGATCTCTCTTAATATGTGACAGAAAAAGCTGGAGTAACTCAGCGGGACAGGCAGCATCTCTGGAGAGAAGGAATGGGTGACGTTTCGGGCCGAGACCCTTCTTCAGAACCAACATCTTCAAAACCTGGGGTCATCTGTACTAGGAAATAGGAATCATTGTTTTCTTTTCAGGAATGCAAAGATTAATAATCGCACCCACACAGTGAGAACTGGTCTGATGTTATAGTGGGACACAGCAGGCATGGGCACTGCAAACACAGCACATTCTGGCTGTCCTAATTCAGTGTTCCTGAAATCTGTCTGTCGGAAGAAGGGTCCACACCCGAAATACTACAGGTGGCGCAGCGGTAGAGTTGCTGCCTCACAGCGCCAGAGATCCAGGTTTGATCCTGACTACGGGTGCTGTTTGTACGGGGTTTGTACGTTCTCCCTGTGACTGCGTGGGTTTTCTCCAGGAGCTCCAGTTTCTTCCCACACTGCAAAGCCGTACAATTTTGTCATTTAATTGGCAAAAGTGGTAAAATTGTTAATTGGCCCTTGTGTGCAGGGCAGTGTTAGTGTAAGTGGTGATTGTAGTCAGTGTAGACCCAGTGGGTTGAAGGGCCTGTTTCCACGCTGTATTTCTAAAGTCTAAAGTCACCTATCCATGTTCTCCAGAGATGCTGCCTGATCCGCTGAGCACTTTGTCTTTTCCTCAAATTTGTTGTAACCTATTGGTGAGGTTGCATATTTACACATAGCAAACATATCTGCAGTATCTGAATGCTCCAGCACTGGGCTGAAGCAGAAGTTAAGCCGCCTTGTGTTTAGGTACCGGAGCACTTGGAAGACAAATTATTGAAGAAGGGTCTCGACCCGAAACGTCACCCATTCCTTTTCTCCAGAGATGCTGCCCGTCCCGCTGAGTTACTTCAGCACTTTGTGTCTTTCTCGATGAGTCACATACTGGTGATTAAGTGCGGAATCTCTCCTGCCGCAATGCTCCTGGCATGTTCTCAGTGTCCTGATGAGTTAATACCCTATGCAATCTCTACCAGCCCTTCCAGCTGGATGCCATACCTACATCCTGATTCATCAAGTGGCAAGGAAGGAACTGCAGATGCTGGAGATGAAGGAACTGCAGATCTTTGGATAACCAAAGGTAGACATGGAAGAAGGATCTCGACCCGAAACGTCACCCATTCCTTCTCCCCAGCCTGTCCCGCTGAGTTACTCCAGCATTTTGTGTCTATCAATAGACAATAGACAATAGGTGCAGGAGTAGGCCATTCGGCCCTTCGAGCCAGCACCGCCATTCAATGTGATCATGGCTGATCATTCTCAATCAGTACCCCGTTCCTGCTTTCTCCCCATACCCCCTGACTCCGCTATCCTTAAGAGCTCTATCCAGCTCTCTCTTGAATGTATTCAGAGAATTGGCCTCCACTGCCCTCTGAGGCAGAGAATTCCACAGATTCACAACTCTCTGACTAAAAAAGTTTTTCCTCATCTCTGTTCTAAATGGCCTACCCCTTATTCTTAAACTGTGGGCCCTGGTTCTGGACTCCCCCAACATTGGGAACATGTTTCCTGCCTCTAACATGTCCAACCCCTTAATAATCTTATACGTTTCGATAAGATCCCCTCTCATCCTTCTAAATTCCAGTGTATACAAACCTAGTCGCTCTAGTCTTTCAACATATGACAGTCCCGCCATTCCTGGAATTAACCTAGTAAACCTACGCTGCACGCCCTCAATAGCATGAATATCCTTCCTCAAATTTGCACAAAGTACTCCAGGAGCGGTCTCACTAGGGCCCTGTACAACTGCAGAAGGATCTCTTTGCTCCTATACTCAACTCCTCTTGTTATGAATGCCAACATTCCATTGGCTTTCTTCACTGCCTGCTGTACCTGCATGCTTCCTTTCAGTGACTGATGCACTTTGACACCCAGATCTTGTTGTACGTCCCGTTCCTAATTTGACACCATTCAGATAATACTCTGCCTTCCTATTCTTACCACCAAAGTGGATAACCTCACACTTATCCACATTAAACTGCATCTGCCATGCATCCGCCCACTCACACAACCTGTCCAAGTCACCCTGCAACCTCATAGCATCTTCCTCACAGTTCACACTGCCACCTAGCTTTGTATCATCGGCAAATTTGCTAATGGTACTTTTAATCCCTTCATCCAAGTCATTGATGTATATTGTAAATAGCTGCGGTCCCAACACCGAGCCTTGCGGTACCCCACTAGTCACTGCCTGCCATTCTGAAAGGGACCCATTTATCCCCACTCTTTGCTTTCTGTCTGTCAACCAACTTTCTATCCATGTCAGTACCCTACCTCCAATACCATGTGCTCTAATTTTGCCCACCAATCTCCTATGAGGGACCTTGTCGAAGGCTTTCTGAAAGTCGAGGTACACCACATCCACCGGCTCTCCCCTGTCAATTTTCCTAGTTACATCCTCAAAAAATCCCAGTAGATTAGTCAAGCACGATTTCCCCTTCGTAAATCCATGCTGACTCGGAACGATCCTGTTACTGCTATCCAAATGCTCCGCAATTTCGTCTTTTATAATTGACTCCAGCATCTTCCCCACCACTGATGTCAGACTAACTGGTCTATAATTTCCCGTTTTCTCTCTCCCTCCTATCATGCTTCACGAGGTGATAACTTGTGGGAAAAGAACTTTGCTTAAAAGTCATAAGTTTTACTCTCTTCCTGCTGTTTCAGTAATGGTGCTGGTGGTTTTCCATTTCTGGTTTTCAGTCATGTCATGTGCATTGTGGGAACACAATTTTGCCTGCGCTCTCAGTCACTTCACTTTCACTTCTTTCTTTTGTCATTTTCCAGCTTTGTTGAACACTTTTTTAATTTAACTCTTCTTTAGCCAAACACACCACCCTGTGGTGACTAATGTCCTCCTTGCCATGCCCCTGAATATATCTTGTCTTGTTTACTGCTCTGTGTGAAACTCTTTCCGCTCACTCAACTATCTATTTCTTTCTCCTTCACCTCCATCTATCTCTTACAGCAGCTCAAACCACTTTTCAAAAATATAGGTACAGTGCGGAAACATGCCCTTTGGCCCACCGAGTCCACACCGACCAGCGATCCCCGCACACTAACACTATCCTACACACACTAGGGACAATTTACATTTATACCAAGCCAATTAACCTACAAACTTGTACGTCTTTGGAGCGTGGGAGGAAACCGAAGATCTCGGAGAAAACCCTCGCAGGTCATGGGGAGAACGTACAAACTCCGTACAGACAGCACCTGTAGTCAGGATTGAACCCGGGCCTCAATAGACAATAGACAATAGGTGCAGGAGGAGGCCATTCGGCCCTTCGAGCCAGCACCACCATTCAATGTGACCATGGCTGATCATTCTCAATCAGTACCCCGTTCCTGCCTTCTCCCCATACCCCCTGACTCCACTAACCTTAAGAGCTCTATCCAGCTCTCTCTTGTCGAGGTAAGGTAGCAGCTCTACCGTTGCACCACCGTGCCGCCCAAGTTCTTAAAAATAGAAACATAGAAAATAGTACAGGAGGAGGCCGTTTGGTTCTTCGAACCAACATCTCCATTCAATATGATCATGGCTGATCATCCAGAAAATCAGTACCCCGTACCCGCTTTCTCCCCATATCCCTTGATTCCGTTAGCCCTAAGAGCTATATCTAACTCTCAGCTATCTAATCTAATCTAACTATCTTTCTTTTTCTAGCTTCTATCTCATCTACCAGTTCTACCCACCTATCACTCTCCGGTATTAGTGCAGCTTGCAACATAGAGAACTTTAAAATGTATTACTTTAGCTGCCAATTGCAACTCTTCTCTCGCCCTCATGATCCATCAATGATTCCCCCTTCCATTTGTGGATCTCTGCAAAAGATAGATTACTGCAAATGTTCATTCCAAGCCCAGAGTGCCTCATGTAAAGATTCTGTTTCCATATCCCAGTTCCTCTGTCTGTCACATTTGCTGTGATGGCAAAATGTCCCACATAGGTTTCTCAGAAACATCTTCCTTTTTCCTTAGCTGTGGCTTTTCTCTCGGCATATTTGAAATTTGGCTGCATATCTTTATTTTATCGTACCTCTGGTCTCACCCAGTCCCTTTCCAGTCAGAGCAGGAATAGTGTTCCTCAGGTTTTCACTTTCAACCACCAACCTCCACATTCAACAGATCGTCCTTTGGAAATATCAAATAGATTCCACTGACTGATATATGATCCCCCTCCCTTTTTGTCATTTAGACTAGACTTTAGAGATACGACGCAGAAACAGGCCCTTCGGCCCATCGGGTCTGCTTCGACCAGCGGTCACCCCATACACTAACACTACCACACACATTAGGGGCAATTTTAGAACTTACCACAGCCAATTAACCTACAAACCTGTATATGTCTTTGGAGTGTGGGAGGAAACCGGAGCACTCAGAGAAAACCCACGCAGGTCACAGGGAGAATGTACAAACTCTGTACAGACAGCACCCGTAGTCGGGATGGAACCTGGGTCTCTGGTGCTGTAAGGCAGCAACTCTACCGCTGAAGCCATTGTTGTGGGATCTATGGTCTGGAACTCTGGTGGCTACAGTAGCTCAGCAATTTAACCACTGTACCTTTCAGAGTGGCTTATAGCTTCCTGTGCTCTGTAAGTCTAGGGTTCTAAATATAAGTTGATGTTAGAGACCGACAATGAAATATGCAATGAACTAAAGAAAAAAGCCACAAAGTGCCAAAAACGCCCTCAAATGAATTGTAGTTTGGACTGCCTTGGGTGGTTTAGAAAGAGTGAATTCTCATAAAACAGTGGTACAGCCACGTTAAGATGTTGTGCAGCTTCCAGTAGCTTTATTGATTTTCTGTTCTGCATCAGTTTTGTGAAGGTTTCGGTCTCTGTCTAAAACATGTCACATTTCTGTGCAAGCTCTTCGTCACAGCGTAGCCACCCACTTAGAATGAATGCAGAGATGTACTTAAGGTGACGTGTAGGGGTTGCCAACTATCTCACTCCCAAATAAGGGACAAGGTGACGTCACTGCCCCGCGCCCCACGTGACCTCAACCAGCAAGCGGCCACGTGCTCCCGCTCCACCAACGGCGGCCGCCCGGGCCGGGAGGCGGGTTACTATGCAGCCTCTGTTAGGCTGCGCCCGGGCTTCCAAAGCTAGACTGTCCGGAGCTAAAATGTCAGAAACCTAGAGTGTCAGGACCTAAATTGTCGGGACTACAGCGTCGGGGCCTACAGCATCCGGGCCTACAGCGCTCCCCGGGCCTAATACGTTATTAGGTCCGGGTGGCGCTGTAGGCCCGGACGCTGAAGGCCCCGACACTGTTGGTCCTGATGCTGTAGGTCCCAACAGTTTAAGTCCCAACACTCTAGGTTTCCGACATTTTAGCTCCGGACAGTGTAGGCCCGGAGGCCTGGGCGCCACCTAACGGAGGTTGCGTGGCAACCAGCCTCCCGGCCCGGGCGGCCGCTATTGGTGGAGCGGGAGCACCTGGCCGCTGGCTGGGTGAGATCACGTGGAGCGCGGGGCGGTGACGTCACCCGTTAACTCTTATTTGCGAGTGAGGAAGTTGGCAACCCTACTAATACGGGACAAGGGCGGTCCCAAAATCCGGCATGTCCCGGCTAATACGAGACAGTTGGCAATAGACAACAGACAATAGGTGCAGGAGGAGGCCATTCGGCCCTTCGAGCCAGCACCGCCATTCAATGTGATTATGGCTGATCATTCTCAATCAGTACCCCGTTCCTGCTTTCTCCCCATACCCCCTGACTCCGCTATCCTTAAGAGCTCTATCTAGCTCTCTCTTGAATGTATTCAGAGAATTGGCCTCCACTGCCCTCTGAGGCAGAGAATTCCACAGATTCACAACTCTCTGACTAAAAAAGTGTTTCCTCATCTCTGTTCTAAATGTCCTACCCCTTATTCTTAAACTGTGGCCCCTGGTTCTGGACTCTCCCAACATTGGGAACATGTTTCCTGCCTCTAACGTGTCCAACCCTTTATAATCTTATATGTTTCGATAAGATCCCCTCTCATCCATCTAAATTCAAGTGTATACAAGCCTAGTCGCTCCAGTCTTTCAACATATGACAGTCCCGACAACTCTACTTGATGGGCCAGTTGGCCTAAATTCTGCTCCTATAACTTATGAACTTGTGAAACTGGAGCATCCGGAAGAAACCCAAGTGGTCGCAGGTAGAACGTGCAAGCTCCACATAAACAGCCCCTGAGGTCAGGATTGAACCCAGGTCTCTGGTGCTGTGAGGCAGCATGTCTACCAGCTGCTCCACAGTCTTTAGATTGTTGAATTAGATCTCAATTAGTGCTGATTGCGGTGGGCGACTGGAGCCATTATTTGACTGAACTCACAATCCCCAGTCGGTGCCTAATAATCTTCTGCATGCCAAATCAAACTCTGGATATCCAGATCAAGATTCCTAACAAACATTCCGAATGTTTTGTAAAACTAATTTAGTTTAGTTTAGCTTAGAGATACAGGGCAGAAATAGGCCCTTCAGCCCTCCAAGCCCTGACCAGCCATCCCCGCACATTAACACTACACTACACTCACTAGGGTCATAGAAACATAGCAACATAGAAAATAGGCACAGGAGTAGGCCATTCGCCCTTCGAGCCTGCACCGCCATTCAATATGATCATGGCTGATCATCCAGCTCAGTAACCTGTGCCTGCCTTCTCTCCATACCCCCTGATCCCTTTAGCCACAAGGGCCACATCTAACCCCCTCTTAAGTATAGCCAATGAACTGGCCTCAACTACCTTCTGTGGCAGAGAATTCCACAGACTCACCACTCTCTGTGTGAAGAAATGTTTTCTCATCTCGGTCCTAAAAGACTTCCCCCTTATCCTTAAGCTGTGACCCCTGGTTCTGGACTCCCCCAACATCGGGAACAATCTTCCCGCATCTAGCCTCTCCAACCCCTTAAGAATTTTATATGTTTCAATAAGATCCCCCTCAGTCTTCTAAATTCCAGCGAGTACAAGCCCAGTCTATCCAGTCTTTCTTCATATGAAAGTCCTGCCATTCCAGGGATCAATCTGGTGAACTTTGTCTGTACTCCCTCTAAGGCTAGAATATCTTTCCTCAGATTAGGAGACCAAAACTGTACACAATACTCCAGGTGCGGTCTCACCAAGGCCCTGTACAACTGCAGCAGAACCTCCCTGCTCCTATATTCAAATCCTCTTGCTATGAATGCTAACTTAATTTACAATTAAGTTAATTTACATTTATACCAAGCCAATTAACCTGCAAATCTGCATGTCTTTTGGAGTGTGGGTGGAAACCGGAGCACCCGGGGAAAGCCCACGCAGGTCACGGGGAGAACGTACAAACTCCGTACAGACAGCACCCGTAGTTAGGATCGAACCCGGGTCCCTGATGGTGTAAGGCAGCAACTCAACCGCTGTGCCACCATGCCTCCATTGAGTTTCTTGAGTTTATTTAACTAATTCAAGTTTTTGCCACCTTCCTACAGTTGCTGGCTTTTGCTGAGATCCTCAGCAAGTTTTGGAACTGGAAAAATATTGTCTGCTCCCCCACCCTTCAATGTTTCACACAGTAATGGCATTATGGAGCAAAGGATGAGTAGATGAGAAGATCTCTAAAACATCACTCACTGAGTTTCAGAAATAGGTTTATTTTTCCCCATTAACAATGACCTCATGAGTTTCCTGGTGGTGTGGGTGGAAGCACAAGAGTATCATTTCAACAAGGAAGGGTGGGGTAAAGTGGACAAGGTGATCAGAGAGAGAGGGAGAGAGAAAGGGAGAGAGAAAGGAGAGGGGGAAGAGAGGGGAAGGGGGAGAGAGAGGGGGAAGGGGAGAGAGAGAGGAACAGGGAGAGAGAGAGGAGAGGGAGAGGGAGAGGGGGAGGGGGAGGGAGGAAGGGGAGGGGGAGGGAAAGGGGAGGGGGAGGGGAGGGGGAGGGAGAGGGGAGGGGGAGGGGAGGGAGAGGGGGAGGGGGAGGGGGAGGGAGAGAGGAGAGGGGGGGAGAGAGAGAGAGAGAGAGAGAGAGAGTGAGAGAGAGAGAGAGAGAGAGAGAGAGAGAGAGAGAGAGAGAGAGAGAGAGAGAGAGAGAGAGAGAGAGAGGAGGAGAGAGAGAGAGAGAGAGAGAGAGAGAGAGAGATCTGCTGCTCTACAGTAGGATTCTAATCTAGCGCTTGCTTCAAAAATAACTGCACACTGGTTCCTAACCTTGCAACCATTCAGAAATCATATGCTGCAACTAGTTCTATCAGTCCTTCTGGCCACCCTTTCTGAATTGTACACAAACTACCTACAACTTGGAAGCCAGATTTAGGACAGGACTAACGAGCAAGGATGGGTAGAGCACTGGGCTTCCCTCGTGAGCTGATCTGTGCTTTGCCTTCTTTCTTCTCGGGCGAGATTTCTTCTTGGTCTTCCAGTCAA